>NC_072776.1:30674165-30974165 GCF_022539595.1 Amphiprion ocellaris | reverse complement strand
AATTTTTTGATGGTGAATTTTGAAGACATTGAATTTTTAACTGGTTTTTAGAATTTTGATGAGCTAAATTCAGGCATAAAAAAGTCACATACGTAATTTTGATGCAAAAAAAAATTCAAATTCAGCAGCTTTTAAAATTCAGAATCTGATGAGTCTGATTTGCTTCCATAAAGCTGTGATTAACTCAATGGCTGAGAATTCGTCAGCAGAGGAACAGCTCAAAAACATCTGGAGTACAGTTGGCTGAATTTAAGCCCTTTCTGATCAGAAGAGATCTTTCTGGATGCTGGTTCAGATGTCGCTATCTTTCATCCATCAGGCTGTTTTCTGTTTACAAAAGAACACTGCACTCCTTTAACCCAACTATCCCTTTACCTTGGACTTAGTAACACCTCCGGAGCAGTGGGAATTTTAGATTTGGTAAACTGCCCCCATAGCAGATGGGGTGCTGTGTAACTGAAAAGCAGAATGGACAAAGGCTGCATCTTAGGTTACATGTCATTATGTTCCTGTAAAGGCCAGCAACAGCCGTCTTTGTCTTCCCATCTGCTCCAGCAGAACTGTTGGACACAGACATCAAAGTCAAAACACAAACCTTTGAGCTATACATAGATGGAACCACATTTTTGTGAGAAGGGGCAGTGGATTAAATGTTTTCTTAGATTATTCTTTGATACTAAAGTATTAAAGCCATGTTTTCTAAGAACAAAAACCTGTCAAGAGTACGGCCAATAAAACAAGAACTAAAATTTGTTAGTGCCATGAATACAATTTTGTCTTACACCACTGGTAAAAATATGAAACTGGAAAAATAAAAATCTTATTTATGCGCTATTAGAAAACTCTCTTATATATGGAATTATACCATAGTTGTCAAATTAATGCAATAAATTCTGCAGCATTTGAGTTTTGTGACATGCGCCACAGTCAGTAATAACATTTGCAAGAGCAGTGGTGGAAAGACATACATCTTAGTCCTCAACATACCCTGACAACTAAAGGAAAGGTTGTTTGGAGAAAAAAAGAAAAAAATGGAAATAGAAGTGTCAACAAAGATTAAGAACAATAGGAAGAAAGAGAACTCGTATAGTAAAAGTGAAGCTATCACTCTGAGGAGAATTTATAGTCCTTCTTTTCTACTTTAACTCCTGTCCAAACCCTCTGATCTATGACATTTTAATTCTGGTTTATGTAAGCTATTAAACATATTGTCACTCTTGAAATCCCTTCCTAATCAGTTCAATAGGCACATTATATGGAGATAAAATCTACAGATGAAGTTCATGAAAAGGCTCACACCTCAGTCACTCCCATCCGTGAAATGTACATATACTGCGATTAGGCAAAACATTATGACCACTTGTCTAATATAATACTGGTCCCCTGTATGCTCCTAAAACTCCACTGACCAAGTGGGGCATGAACACAGGACCTCTGGGGATGTCCTGTGGCACTAGGATGGTGGCAGTGAATTCTGTGGGTCCTATGGGTTGCAGGGTGGGACCTACCTAGATCAGACTTATCTTGGTACGTCCCACAGATGCTCAATAAGATTTGGCTCTGGGGAGTGTGGAACCCGGGTGAACACCTTAGCTCTGTTGTATTCCCCAGGCCACTCCTGAGCAATTTTTGCGGTGTGTCGGGGTGCATTGTGTTGCTGAGGGTGGCAACTGGAATCAAGGACTGCTGCTGCCCTGGCGGTGGGGAGGTTGGGGGGTTGCTTGACCTGCAATGCTTAGGTGGGTGGTACATGTCAAACATCCACATGAATGTCAGGACTCAAGGCTTCCCAGTAGAAAGCTGCATTATGACAAGATGATCGATGTTATTCATTTTACCTGTCAGTGGTCATAATATTGTGTCATAACAACCTCTTCTTTCTTCTGTCATCACAGGGATGCCCATTTCCTCTTCCTTCCTCCCCCCTCTCATGCAAACCATCCTTCTCTCTACTGTCACCGTGTCAGCCCACCAACAATCCTACACCGCCATTTCCAATCCTTCTATCCACAAACATATCCCTCAGACAAGCAATGCACACTTCTCATTGACTTCTGTGATTCCCCCATTAAACTAAACACCACATAAACCTTTTCCAGTCTCTGCATACAGTACACAGTACAGAGCCGGTCTTTATAGGACAGGTAGTGATTGGACGAGCTGCAGGTGTGAGTCTGGCATGGCTGCTCTGCATCCAGGCTGATCTCCAGCATCGCGGATGACAGTGGCCGTGACAGACTTGCTATATCCACCTCAACACCCACTAATATCCCAGCACTATAGCATGCACTCAGAAACCTTTGCAAATTTCCTCATCCGTGGATTTTCATATGGCGTCCACCCAGGAATCATATCACTCCCATCAGCATCCTTCATATGCAAAAGTCCTCAATCTGCAATCAAAGCTCCAGAGGCGGTGGACTTGCTGCTAGATAAAAAAGTAAAGGAAGGCTTCATGATAGATCTCTTACCATATCCACCTTTCCCCATCTTTCGCATCAGTCTTCTCAGTATAGCAACCAAGAAATATTTGGGCACATCTCTTGTGTTTAATGTCTCTGTTGCTGTGTCTTCATTGTCTGCATTTCAGTCTCTGCATTGGAACATAACAGAAGTTTGACCGTGCATGCAGAGAGGTCTCTCAGTAAGGAGTTGCAGTAGTCAATGCATGATGTTATGAGAGCCTATACCAGGAATTGTGCTGCATGTTCAGACAGGAAGGGTCTGATCTTCCTGATGTTGTACGGGGCGAATCAACATGACTGAGGCCACATGAGCCTTGTAGGTTAGTTGGTTATCGATCATGACACCCAAGTTTCTGGCAGACTTTGTGGGTTTGAGTAGGGTTGATTCAAGCTAGCTGTTGATTTCTTGTTGTCTAGAGCAGTGGTTCTCAACTGGTCTGGGCCTGGGACCCACCATAAAACTGAAATGACAAGTCGTGACCCAAACAATATTTCTCCAAAAATCAACAATTTATTGATTGAGCGTTCGAAGACAAAACTTTTAAACCTGAACTCAAGTACTTCACAACAACTCAAAATCAAGCAGCAATACTAATTCAAGTACTGAGGACTTTGAAACAAGTAGAACAATAGCCTCAAGTAGTTCTCAGGATATATAAAAGTGCATTTTTTTTCTACAAAAAAAGTGCAATTCAACAAAACCAGTAGCTTCTCATGATACTGCACAAGTCTGCAACATTGCTGTTGTAGCTGGAGAAACTATGTATAGAAATATGTGCAAAAGAGTCCAAAACATGAAAACTGATGAAGTGCATTCAACAAATTATTAAAGTGAAGAAATGCTTAATGTTCTGATCAATCTCAAAATGTAAACACAATAAAACATTTTTCAAAGGGCTTCACTATATTTGAAAGCCAATATTTGGGGAAAAAAATAGTGTGCAATATTGAAAGAAAAGTGTGTTTTTAAGCACTTACAAATAAACAAAAGTCACAAGTCACAATAAAAGTACTGCAGAACTACATGAAGTTCTAATGGCTTAGCTGAGGATGCTTTTTGGCCTTTACAAGAGTCTCAAAATCTGGCTGTATGCATGATAAAGCAACTCTGAGGTCATGCTCAATGTTCAGTTTATTTGGGTATTTTGTTTTCAGCTGAACAAGAGCTGAGAAGCCACATTCACAGAGGTATGTGGTGCTGAATGGTAGGAGGATTTTTACAGCTCGACTAGCAATGGAGGGATACTCTCTCATCACATCGTTGCACCAGAACTGGGAAAGGCTTACCTCTGTGAATTTCTTTCTGAGAGTGCGGTCACATGATAGCTCCACCAGCTGACATTCATCGCTGCTAGGCAACGTGATGCTTTCCATGTTTATTCCAAACGGGTCGCGCACCCAGTCGTCCTCGGGTTGTTTATCGGGAAAGTAGTCGCTAAACCGCTCGAAAAGTTTATTCATGCTTCATGCTTTCACTTGCCAGTACCTCACAACACAAAATACACTGAGGCTTTTGGACTCCTTTGTCTTCGATGTAGGAAAATCCATATTTAATGTACTCGCTGTCGTACTTGCGTTTAGCCATGCTGCTGTTGCTATGAAAACATGCAGTTTCTTCTACAGTAATACGAGTGTCCTCACCGGTCGCTGCTGACACGACGACCCCCTGCGGGTGCGGAGGGGAACTACAATGACTCGCCACTAAATTGGATTATCTTTATTTTTCTCTCTTTTTAGAAAAAGGCTCGCGACCCACCAAAAACGGCCCCGCGACCCACTTTTGGGTCGCGACCCACCAGTTGAGAAACACTGGTCTAGAGGGACTCAGAGGAGTTTTACAATCCTCTAGTCTTGAAGAGGTTGAGTTAAAGATGACGTTTTTTCATCCATGACGAAATATCTGCAAGGTGTGATGAGATCCAGGCAGAGACAGTGTGGTCATCCGGGGGGAACGACAGAAAGAGCTGGGTATCATCAGCATAGCAACAGTATGACAGGGAGTGGATTATTGTGTCAAGCGATGTTGTATATAGTGAGAAGAGGAGGGGACCAAGCACTGACCCTTGAGGAACTCCTGTGGGGCACTGTTTCATGTCAGGTCATGCAGGGTGCGTATGCTTGCACAAATTAAAGGATACGCATCATGTTTGATGCCACTCATAGTTTCATATCTCGCATAGCATATGTCCTTTGTATCAAATCAAAGTAGTGCCTTGCCACATGTTCATCTGTATACATTCAGTATACATTCAGATTCCCTGCATCCAGATGGGAAGGTTGTGCATACTTGCACGAATTAAAAGGAAATGTATCATTCTTGACTTCACACATAGACTCATTTCTCACATAGTATATTTCCTTTAAATCAAGTCATTATAATAGTGCCTAGCCAGTCGTTCATGTGTTTGCATTCAGCATGTTGCTGATTCTATGCATTCAGATGAAAAGGTTATGCTACTTGCATGAATTCAAAGCAACTTCAACACACTTGTAACTAAGCATAGGCTAATTTAATTAAATTCCATTTAATTTTAAGATGACCCTGCTAATATGATCCCTTTGGGAGCACAGATTTAGGGTGTTGTGATCTCAGGGACTGTCTGTGTCTCTTACTCAGACTGTTCCAAAGCATCACTTAAGCAGAGTTGCCACCAAATATAAATGTCATTCCAAAATACAAGGTTAAATTTGACAAAGTGCAATGTCTGAAATATGGCATTGTGATGACAAAAATTAATGAAAACAATTATTCAATCATCAGGCAATGTTCACCTCCAAGCAGTATGGCTTCCAAAGGCCTCTCAATGTCCAGTGTAAGGTGAGAGTTTAAAAGATGACATGCTGACTGTTGTCCCATCATAACTGTGATCACAGCACGATCATCATCAGCCCAATCTGTAGATGTCAAGTTGATGCCAGAATGTTGCTCACATTAGACAAAACAACATCCCTTAAAACCAGAAAGTGATGTAGGTGCCTGAATCAAATCCAATGAATAACAATCCCATATTTCCAGTACTCAATGCAAACCAAAACAGGTACAAATTAGTTGATGATTTAAGGCCTTTATATTGCTGAAAACACAGGTTGATGTTCCACATCCTGGCATGCTACATTCAAATATGCCCCCAGTGGTCCGATAGTTTGTGTTGCAGATTTCTTAGCATGCCCCTAAGTCCTGCAAGTAGGCATTTGTTTTCTTTCAGCTGCTGTCTACCATTAAAATCTTCTGACTCAGGGCTTCTGCCATTGTCCTTATTTTCAAATAAAATTCTCAAAGACTTGGCAGATTTTCCAGATAAGTTCACAGGTATGGTGTTGCAGTTTGCTGATGACATGACTGTCCAATGGACGCTGAGAGACAGAGGAGGAGGAGTTCAGAGAGACATCAGGTAGAAAACTACATCTTGGTCACAAAGTAGCCAGAGCTGCAGAGAGCTGCTGCTCTCTGAAGATGGAGGACCTGGATGGAGCAGACCTCTGCTTTCCACAACTCATCAACATCTCCTGCAAGAAGCCTGCACCTCCTCAGACCGAGGATCTGGTCCTATATGCTGTGATGTTCTCCGTCTCTCTGCTCACTGTTGTTCTCAACCTGCTCGTCATCATCTCAGTCTCCCACTTCAGGCAGAGATAAAATGCAAAACCTGCTTTTCTATTCAGTTATTGTAGATTTACAAGTGAATTGTCTTTGATATAGTAATGAATGATGCTATGCTTAAAAACACTAGACTGACATTCTAACATGCTGAGTGTTTTGACTTTTGAAATAGATGTGTGTTGCTAGTGTTTATATCATTAAGACATGAGGGCTTGTTGGTTTACTGTTGCTTTTCTGTCTCCCTCCAGGCAGCTGCACACACCAACTAACATCCTCCTCCTCTCTCTGGCCGTCTCAGACTTTGTTGTTGGTCTCCTGTTAATTCCTGGAGAAATCCTCGTACGGAAAGCCTGCTGGTTTCTTGGTAACTTTGCATGTTCTATGTATCATTACACAGGATTTGTCATCACTTCTGCCTCAGTAGGAGACATGGTGCTGATATCAGTTGACCGTTATGTGGCTATTTGTGACCCTCTGCATTATCACACCAGAATTACAGAGGGGAGAGTTAAACTCTGGGTTTGTCTGTGTTGGCTATTTTCTGGTCTCTACAACACTTTATTCATAAAAACTCAAATGGACAGCCATAACTCCTGCTATGGAGAGTGTATAATTAACATTGACCTCATTGGGGGAACTGTTGACTTTATTGTCACCTTCATTCTTCCAGTTACAGCCATCATATTTCTGTATATGAGAGTATTTGTGGTGGCTGTGTCTCAGGCTCGTGCCATGCGCTCTCACACTGCAGCTCTCACTGTAGAGACTTCAGTGAATCTGTCAACAAAAAAATCTGAGTTAAAAGCAGCCAAGACTCTGGGTATAGTTGTATTGGTTTTTCTAATGTGTTTCTGCCCGTATTACTTTCTGACTCTTGTGAGAGGCAGTGCATTTGTTGCATTTTCACTTTTTAACTTTGTATTCAACTGTAACTCCTGTCTAAACCCTGTGATCTATGCCCTGTTTTACCCCTGGTTTAGGAAAGCCATTAAGCTCATTGTCACCCTGCAGATCCTGCAGCCTGACTCTTGTGAGGCCAACATACTGTAGTTATCTCAGCTAATGTTTCTCATGTTTTGTTTCACTGCCTGTATGACTCTGCAATTTACTCAACAGCTCATTTACATTCTCTGTGGTCTGTCTTGCAATTTAAATCCTACCTTAATCCTGTGATCTATGCCCAGAATTGTACTGCCTGGTGTGCAGCACAATTCATTTTCACTTTTCAGGTATTTAGCTCAGCTTCTGTGAGGATAACGTGCTGCAAAAATGTGTTACAAGAGTTGCAATGAATCTTTTCTTTTTGTCTTCATTGTATCACAGAATTGTGCTGCTTATTGAGAATTTTTTGTCATGACTGCAACTTTTTGCATATTTAGGAGTAAACCAATACAGAAGGTTATGACAATAGTGTCTGTTGTTGTCATCATCAGGTTCATTGTGATTGCTCTGTGCTGCTTCTTTCATTTGTCAGAAAGCAAATGAAAGACATCAAGTCTCTCTCCCTCTCCTGTTATTGCTGCTGCTGTAGTTCATGTCTGAGTTTTCACCTTTCTCAAGCTGTGCAGAAAATGCTGCCACAGCAGCAGCCATGTACCAAATGAGTGTGACACACATAACATATGAATTTCCAGTCCACTTGACTAATACTTTGTGCTGGAGATACATTCTGTGCAAAGTTTTGTCCCAATATGTTGTTACAGCAACACATCTGTTGTGAATGAATAACAAGCCACTGCATCTCACATTTTGTGAATCTTGTAAATCAAGTAAATTATCAGGAAAATGTGATCAGTAATTGTCTGAATGCTAAAAGAAACCTACCAGTTATGCAGAATAACAGAATTACATTCTTGAAATCATTAGCTTTTTCTTGTGGGAGGGAGAAACATCGTCACCATCAGTATCTTCCACACAGCAGCACACATGAAATGTAATTCTGGCCCTTAGAGAGGCTTATGATAGTTATCAAGGTAAAGAAGAAGGAGGAAGCTGTACTGGTTGATTTTTTCTTTAAATACTGAATAATCAACATGAAAGTGACATTTTATTGTTCAAGCTGGTTGAGACGTGGATCTTTTTTGAAAGTTGTCATTTACTGTTTGAAGTGCCCTCATAGACTCCCCAGATAAAAGGGAGAATATGTTTGTTTTATTCATATTTCACCTTGCCTGTCTTATGCTGTTAGATATCTATGTAGTTGGACTGATTTAGAGGCCTACAGAGTGAACGGCCTGCAGAAGTGAGCGAGATGGTAGATAAATTAGACCAGGGTTATTAAGAGGGGAAAGAGAGACAGACTGATGTCTGTGAAAATGCAAACAGTTGATCAGTGCTTTGTAGTTTAGAGAAAGCTACAGCCTTTTTATAGAGTCTGGCTATAATTATATGGGTGTTGTGCTTGTTTTGTGTCATCTTTCTTTTATTTTAGTGAAAGTAAACATTGTTTGCTTCTTTTTCTCTCAGATGCCTCTTCTCCTCACGACACACATAGACACGCAACATACACACACACACACACACTAAGTTCCCGTTTTACAGGAAGAAACACATAAACTAAGCTTCAATACCTGCTTTCTGGGGATTGACACTTCACCACACACACATGGCCCTCGGCATATGGGGACGCAGCACATAGTGCATATACACCCACTGTCTGTGTATACTTCATTTTAAGAAGCACGTACACTACACATACACGTTAGAAACATTTGATGAGAGAGCTGAGATGAACTGAAGTACACTGAGTCCAAATTTTGTGAAAATGAAATTTTTGCAGAGTTTTTTTTCAACCAAGAAATAGAGTTTCAGAGTTGTTTTTCACCACTACAAGCAGGTCTCTCATGGGATTAGTAATACCTGAACAATCACGCCTAGCAGCAACTCATAAAGCAAAACATAAACATCACTTTCAAAAGAGTTTAAAAAAAAGAAACATAACATCGCAAAGCACTAAAATATATGGATTAAATTTAGGGAGACAAAAGGAAAAGCAAAACAACCAAGGGGATGATTACATTTCCGATAATTAATTGTAATTTGTGTCACAACTGAAGTAATGAATATGAAATAAGGATAATATTTTATTAATAAATATATCCACCAAGAGGATAAAGTGACCAGCCACATTTAATAATTGACCAAACAATAAAGCTGGTATTTGAGCCTAATCTTAGAATATAGTGTTTTGAGTCTTATTTCAGAATGGATGTGCTGTGTTGTGCCTCATTAAAGTCTGACACTCTGTGCTGTTTATTTATAGGTGTGAAATCATTCAAGTTGATGTGGCTGAGAGAAATCCATTACATACATTTACAATGAATTAACAACATAGTTGAACAATAAACCTTTGTTGAATCTATAATATATATAATGATAGATAGATGGATAGATGGATAGATGGATAGACGGATAGACAGATAGACAGATAGATAGATAGATAGATAGATAGATAGATAGATAGATCCAGCTGCTCACACACATTACATTCAAGATGGATAAGGAAACAGTGTACAAATGCACATACAAGTATCATGCAAATCATGCTGATTGAAACAATGGAAAAAAATTTGCTGGTATTTGCAATTCAATGGATTATCAGAAAAGTACAAAAAGGTACAAAGTGAAAGTAGAGCTAATAATAAGCATATTGGGTAGGATTATTGGTATTATTGCACAGCTGAGTTGAGTCACTTGAGTGGAGCAGCAAACAGTCCAGGTCATGATCCACTGCCCTTGACTGAGGTGTTGTGGTGCCTGATGGCTGTGGGGAAAAGGATCTCCTGAACCGTTCAGTCCTACAGCACAGTGAGATGAGCTCACTGTAGTTGCTGCTCTGTCCAGCCAGGATACTGTGAAGAGAGTGCTGTGTCTGCATCTCTCAACCAGAACCAGCCTTCTTTACCAGCTTCTAGTGTTCCTCTCATGAATGCTGCCACCCCAGCAGACCACAGTGTAGAAAACCACACTGGATACCAATGACTGCTAGAACACGTGCAGCATTTCATTGCAGACGTCGAAGGATCTTAATCTTCTGAGCAAGAACAGCTGGTTCTGCCCTTTCTGGTCGAAGGCTTCTGTCCAATCTGTTGTCAAAGTGCAAACCTAAATATTTATAGGCTTACATCACTTCAATGTCCTCCCCTCTGATGCTCCCCAGCCGGATTGGGGGATCTGTGCAGGAACGTTACTCTTTCCCGTTTGTAAGGCATTTCCCTGCAGCTGTTAGCTCACATTATCCTACATTATCTTCAGACAGGCAGACGCTGTAGGAGGAAGATATGCCAGGACTCTCTGCTCTGGTCAAAATTAGTTATTGTCTATTTTTATATGGCGAAGCACACTAGTTGTCTCCATATTGTTTTGTAATCGAAATTTGACCTTTTCCCAACTACAATATATACCCAAAGATCAGAGAAAATCCTGAGAACTGATGCTGGCATGGCTTCCGTGAACTGCTGCCCTGTTGGTGTCATTTGTCCTGTCGTCAGTAAGCCTTAATCACAACTTAATTCATCTGAGTCTCCAGTGTGTCTTTCTGTCTGCTTCCTCACTCTCTTGACCTCTCTGAACTTCCACAACAGGATCAAAACTGTGGAAGTCACCAATCATCTCCTTGGTCTTGGATATTTTCAGCAGAAGGCCGTTCTGAGTACAGCAATCAGTGAAGGCTTTCTACAGGTTCCTGTCTGTACCTTCCTGTCCATTCCAAAGTATTTTATGAATGCTGCTACCACCAATAAAGTGTTGGAGGTACAGAAAGCCAGGACGTTATTGGAAAGCTTGCTGGAACAACCTTTGGTTAAATGTAGCTCCAAGCCAAGATAAGTACTAACAACAGAGAAGAACAAATGCAACACCAGCAGGCCAAGTAAATCCTTAGCAAGTCTCTCCAGGATACTAGTGGAGCCCTGAGAATCTAAAGGGAGGTCATCAGCTTGATATTAGGACAAATAGCTTTTATGATGAACTAATGCTGCTGATAGAGTTGTAGTAAAGAAGCCTGTCCCAGTAATAGCTAAAACAGGGGCATTTATAGTTTAGTTTTAATTTAGTTTAGTATGTTTGAACTATTAAATTTTCAGGAAAGAACAGCTGATACCAACCTCCAGTCCTGACTCTTTGACTTACAAAGAGAATAGTGTCTGTGAAGATTGTCAGTCATCCAGGTCATGGCCATCCTTCATATCTTCTTGAGTGAACTTGATGCTGCTGTCCACTGAGTTGATGTGCTCTGTGAAGGCTACCTGATCGCCACCTAATTCAAAGATAACGAGGGATTCTACAGACAGAAGCTGCAATATAGGCTCTCCGATGTCACCCATTTTGGCCAACCTCTACATGGAGGAAGTGGAAAACAGAGCTCTGAGCACATTTAAGGGAATAACTCCTAGTCATGGGTTCAGATATGTGGACGACAACGGGGTCAAAATCAAAGTTCAAGAAGTGGAAACCTTCACAGGACACATCAGCTTGGTGGACAGCAACATTAAGTTCACCCGGGAAGATATGAAGGATGGCCAGTTGCCATTTTCAGACTGCGCAGTGCATATTGATGAGAATGGAGGCCTCAACACTGAAATCTACATCAAACCTACACATACAGACCAATATCTGGTGTTTGATTCCCACTATCCATTGGAACATAAACTGGCGGTCATCAGAATCTTAAAGCACTGGGCTGAGAATGTCCCATCTGTCAGGGTCCCTGCCTGGCCCTCTTTTTGGTTTGACTCTCTCTCTCTCCCTCCTGAGCTGTCTCCTGTTCCTCCAGAACAACCCCGCCTGCCTGACCTGTGTCCGGACCGTCCTCCGGAACAACCCTGCCTGCCTGACCTGTGTCCGGACCGTCCTCCAGAACAACCCCGCCTGCCTGACCTGTGTCCGGACCGTCCTCCAGAACAACCCTGCCTGCCTGACCTGTGTCCGGACCGTCCTCCAGAACAACCCCGCCTGCCTGACCTGTGTCCGGACCGTCCTCCGGAACAACCCTGCCTGCCTGACCTACCTCTGGGCCGGCCCACAGAGGGGTTCTGTCTCTGCTGCTGTAGGCCACGTCCTGTCTTTTTGGACTGCATCTAGAGAGGATTCAGATCTATGTTTGACCTGCCCTGTTGAGCCGCAGCCACCGGCTACGCTGCCCACCACTGCAGCACTGATGCTTTTCCTGGATCGCCGGTCCTCCGAACCGGGCTACCTCCTCTTTCTGCTTAGAACTCTTGGTTGTGAGTTAAGCCATTTTGTTCAGTCTTAGTTTTAGTCCCTGTAGTTTCTTCCATTAGTCTTGATCTGTCCGGCCGCCGCTGCTAAATCCTAGTCGCCGCTCCTTCAAATTTCTTTCTTTTTTTTGTTATTGTCACAAATACGCCACTGCTGCATGTCTCCACCTTCACAGCAGAGTCTTGTACTGTGTCAGGTACTCGCGAATACTAAGGTAAACTACAGATAACCGTCTTGCTCAGTATCTACTCTTTGATACGTCGGGTTAATAATACGACGTTAATTACTCGCGAGAGCGCAGCGTTGAAAGTGACGTCACGTCCAGCACTCAGGCAGCAGGTCAGAGAGCCAGAGGGGTTTCATCTTGGAAAATAGGGCATCGACTTACCGGAGAAAAGTTATTAGCTTAAGATTACTCATAATAGATTTTACAAGTTAAATAGACATTCGAAAATATTGATTGCCAGCTAACGTTACGTAACATATCGGTAGCTTCAGTTAATTGGGCCCAGTGCCAACTCAGCATCACTAACATGAGTAAATTAATTGATAGCATTAAGCTAATATCTATACACCATGATGTAACTGCTGACTGCGTTTTCAGATGAGCTTGTTCAAATTTTTTATTTTTTATTTTTTTACATTCAGCCTTTAAAAAAGCATTTTGAACTGGCCATTCAATAAACAGGTTGTACAAGTAAAATCTGCAGTCAAGTGTCATTTGTTTACACGTCACGGCTCCACAGAGAGCCTGCCGCTGCTGCTGAAAAACATCCTAGAGGAAACACTGATATATATATATATATATATATATATATATATATATATATATATATATATATATATACACACTAAAACTAAACTTCATTAGTTAGTTGGCTGACATGTTTCCCAGGGAGCAGAATTCTCCTTCCGTCTCCCGCATTAACTGTAGCGGAGTACATGTAAAGAGGTGCGGAGTAGGTGACAGGTCACAGCCCATAAAAATAGTTCAAATTAAAAATCAGTTAAGTTATTGGTTACATTTGAAGCGTTGAGTTTTGCATCCAATCACAACAAAGCTGATACTGAACAAATGAGACAGTTAAGAGGTAGTTCAGTGCTGCCATTGCAGCCATGGTCTCGGTTGGTCTCGCAGTAAAATTTCGAGTCCTCTGTGCCCGAGACCGAGACAAGACCGAGTAAAAATGCAGTCGAGTGCGAGACAAGACTGAGATCTTCAGAAAGTGGTCTCGAGACTGAGACCGATCTCAATACTACAGCACTAGAGGCAAGCCTCACAAGATAAATATTTTCCAAGTTGAAACAAGTTAATATGTCATAGTGAGAACAAAAATTACATGAAAATAATGATTTCAGCATCAGGCACTGCACATCCCGAAGTGGTATGGCTTCCACAGGCCTCTCAATGTCCCAATCAAGGTGCGAGTTTAAAAGATGACAGCCAGTCATCCCACCATAACTGTGGTCACAGCACGATCATCAGCAGCCTATTCTGTAGATGCTAAGTTGATGCCAGAAGGTTGTCCCCCTTGGATAAAACAACAACATCCCTTAAAACCAGAAAGTGACATAGGAATCGAAGAGACAAGACAACAATTCAAGAAAGCGAGAGTATTGGTGCCTGAATCAAATCCAGTGAGTTACATTCCCATATTTCCAATACTCAACGCAGACCAAAGTAGGTAAAATTAGTCGATGATTTAAGGCCTTTATGTTATAGAAAACACAGGTTGATGTTCCACACCCCGACATACTACTCTCAGATATGCCCCCAGTGGTCCGATAGTTTGTGTTGCAGATTTCTTAGCATGCCCCTAAGTCCTGCAAGTAGGCATTTGTTTTCTTTCAGCTGCTGTCTACCACTAAAATCTCCTGCCTCTGGGCTTCTGTCATTGTCCTCATTTTCAAATAAAATTCTCAAAGATTTGGCAGATTTCCCACAAAAGGTCATCAGTGTGGTGTTGCAGTTTGCTGATGACATCACCTGATCCCAAATGTGTCACAAGGACTTCGAGATACTGCTGAGTCAGCAATTGTTTTGAATGGCTTCATTAATTATATTTCAGTTATTGTATATGAAACATCAGCTGATGATTCTGAAGAGTTCAAGTGGGAAAGGAGAGACAGGAAGAGAGGAGGGGTTTTCAGGGAAAGAATGAAGATAGTTATGTGCAAAGTGAGGGATGAGGGACATGACTGTCCAATGGACGCTGAGAGACAGAGGAGGAGGAGTTCAGAGAGACATCAGTAAGAAAACTACATCTTGGTCACAAAGTAGCCAGAGCTGCAGAGAGCTGCTGCTCTCTGAAGATGGAGGACCTGGATGGAGCAGACCTCTGCTTTCCACAACTCATCAACATCTCCTGCAAGAAGCCTGCACCTCCTCAGACCGAGGATCTGGTCCTATATGCTGTGATGTTCTCCGTCTCTCTGCTCACTGTTGTTCTCAACCTGCTCGTCATCATCTCAGTCTCCCACTTCAGGCAGAGATAAAATGCAAAACCTGCTTTTTATTCAGTTATTGTAGATTTACAAGTGAATTGTCTTTGATATAGTAATGAATGATGCTACACTTAGAAACACTAGACTGACATTCTAACATGCTGAGTGTTTTGACTTTTGAAATAGATGTTTGTTGCTAGTGTTTATATCATTAAGACATGAGGGCTTGTTGGTTTACTGTTGCTTTTCTGTCTCCCTCCAGGCAGCTGCACACACCAACTAACATCCTCCTCCTCTCTCTGGCCGTCTCAGACTTTTTTGTTGGTCTCTTGGTAATTCCGGGACACATCCTCATACAACAAGCCTGCTGGTTTCTTGGTAACTTTGCATGTTCTATGTATCATTACACAGGATTTGTCATCACTTCTGCCTCAGTAGGAGACATGGTGCTGATATCAGTTGACCGTTATGTGGCTATTTGTGACCCTCTGCATTATCACACCAGAATTACAGAGGGGAGAGTTAAACTCTGGGTTTGTCTGTGTCAGCTCTTTTCTGGTCTCTACAACATTTTATTCTTAAAGATTCAATTGGACAGCCATAACTCCTGCTATGGAGAGTGTATAATTAACATTGACCTCATTGGGGGAACTGTTGACTTTATTGTCACCTTCATTCTTCCAGTTACAGCCATCATATTTCTGTATATGAGAGTATTTGTGGTGGCTGTGTCTCAGGCTCGTGCCATGCGCTCTCACACTGCAGCTCTCACTGTAGAGACTTCAGTGAATCTGTCAACAAAAAAATCTGAGTTAAAAGCAGCCAAGACTCTGGGTATAGTTGTATTGGTTTTTCTAATGTGTTTCTGCCCGTATTACTTTCTGACTCTTGTGAGAGGCAGTACATTTGTTGCATTTAAAATTTGTAACTTTGTATTCAACTGTAACTCCTGTCTAAACCCTGTGATCTATGCCTTGTTTTACCCCTGGTTTAGGAAAGCCATTAAGCTCATTGTCACCCTGCAGATCCTGCAGCCTGATTCTTGTGAGGCCAACATCCTGTAGTTATCTCAGCTAATGTTTCTCATGTTTTGTTTCACTGCCTGTATGACTCTGCAAATTACTCAACAGCTCATTTACATTCTCTGCGGTCTGTCTTGCAATTTAAATCCTACCTTAACCCTGTGATCTATGCCCAGAATTGTACTGCCTGGTGTGCAGCACAATTCATTTTCACTTTTCAGATATTTAGCTCAGCTTCTGTGAGGATAACGTGCTGCAAAAATGTGTTACAAGAGTTGCAATGAATCTTTTCTTTTTGTCTTCATTGTATCACAGAATTGTGCTGCTTATTGAGAATTTTTTGTTATGACTGCAACTTTTTGCATATTTAGGAGTAAACCAATACAGAAGGTTATGACAATAGTGTCTGTTGTTGTCATCAGTTATGCAGAATAACAGAATTACATTCTTGAATTCATTAGCTTTTTCTTGTGGGAGGGAGAAACATCGTCACCATCAGTATCTTCCACACAGCAGCACACATGAAATGTAATTCTGGCCCTTAGAGAGGCTTATGATAGTTATCAAGGTAAAGAAGAAGGAGGAAGCTGTACTGGTTGATTTTTTCTTTAAATACTGAATAATCAACATGAAAGTGACATTTTATTGTTCAAGCTGGTTGAGACGTGGATCTTTTTTGAAAGTTGTCATTTACTGTTTGAAGTGCCCTCATAGACTCCCCAGATAAAAGGGAGAATATGTTTGTTTTATTCATATTTCACCTTGCCTGTCTTATGCTGTTAGATATCTATGTAGTTGGACTGATTTAGAGGCCTACAGAGTGAACGGCCTGCAGAAGTGAGCGAGATGGTAGATACCCCCCCCCCACACACACACGCACACGCACACGCACACGCACACGCACACGCACACACACACACACACCAAGTCCCCGTATTACAGGAAGACACACATAAACTAAGTTTTAATACCTGCTATCCGGGGATTGACACTTCACACACTCATAGACGCTACACATACATGTTAGAAACATTTGATGAGGAGAGCTGAGATAAAACAAAGCACACTGAGCCCAAATTTTGTGGAAGTTCAATTTTTATAGAGGTATTTTCAACCAAGAAACAAAGAAAAAGGTGTTTTTCACCAATACAAACAGGTCTCTAAATGTGATTAGCAATAGCTGAACAATTAAGTAAAGCAGCAAGTCATAAAACAAAACATAAACATCGCTTTCAAAAAGTAAAAAAACACAACATAGTGAAACTAAAATATCTGGATTAAAAGCAGTACTTGTGGGCAATAAACCTTCAATATTTTATATACTTGGACATGAAGTGTTACTTTTTGGTGAATATATCTTGAATAAACCTTTGAATAGATTTTTGTTAATGATAGTTTGAGTAGAATCTTCCTTTCAGTGTGTAGGTTGCACTGTAGTTAACATCCTTTATTTTTTAAAATTTCTTTAACCTTTATTTTACTAGGTAAGTTAGTTGAGAACTAGTTCTCATTTTGGATAACAACCTGGTCAAGAGGCAGCATACAACAAGATGAGCAACAGGTTACATAAGGAATAAAATGACCTCAACATGCAGCCTGGTTGTGAGAATACAGCTCCACAGCTGCAGATACATACTGTTGGATGAGGACAGAAAAGCTAGTGATGGCCAAATGAAACTTTCTGAAGCATTGAAGCTTATATTGACAAAGGGTTCATTACTTGATGCTTTTCAACACAGTCCTCTTTGGTGGCATCTGGTGGCCAAAAGTATGAAGAGCAGCTAGAGTCTACAATGTGAAATGAAGTGATCCATTATGATCCATAAATCTACAGAGTTGAATTGACAGCTTCTGTTTATTATCATGTGACAGTTCTGTCTGATATCAGGTTATTGAGTGGTGCCATGAACATGTATTGTTTGGGTAAAAAATAATCTCATGTTTACTTGATTAATAAATGATTTTGATGAATAAACTTTCCCTGTTTAAACATGTGCTATGGTGTGGTCTCTCTTTATTTGTGACTTGATGTTTGTAAACACAATAGATTATTTTCAAAAAGCATATACAACACATGTACAACACAATCTTAAAATACCTTGGGAGTATGCTTATGATGTGAGGTCCCTGCCTCCACATGCTTATGTAATTAATTAACCAGAGGACAGGTACATTAATACATAATATCATACTGTTGCTTATATGTATAGTGTATATATATAGTGTATAGTGTATATATATATATATATATATATATATATATATATATATATATATATATATATATATGTTCATTTCAACACCTGTTACCACTAAAGGTATGTTTCCTGAAGAATGCAATGGATATGACAAAAAATGGAGATGTTTACATCATACTTTATGTCCTATTTGACATGCTTAAGCTTCATTGTATTCCCACGGTATATAAGAGGCCATTTCATGTCATAAGCAGCACTGCACATGCAAAGGCCTACAGTGTTTCTCTCACATAATGCCGAAAACAAAAGAATTATGTGAAGCCACAATGGCAGCCATCTTGGCACTGCTGGAAATTGGCATGAGTGAGAGACAGGTAGCGAAAAAACTAAAGATCTCCGAGACAGCCGTTCATTACAGTAAGAAAAAACAAACCCAACATGGTTCTACCAAACTGTTAGCTGGTCACGGCAGGAAACATCTTTCTATCCCACCAGATGACCGTCGCTCATTCGTTTCTGTGAGGAATCATCATCAGCCCTCCAGGGACCTTAAAAATGAGTGGACACTGTGGAGAAATGTGACTTGTTCAGCAAGGACAGTTGGAAACCGACTTCTTGAAGCTGGTCTGAAGTCACACAGGACAGGAAGAAGCCCTTCATCAACAGAAAGCAAAGGAAAACCTGGTTACTCTTTGCTGGGATCACAAGGATTGGACTGTTGATGACTGGGCGAAGGTTCTCCTCAGGGATGAATCCAGTTTTCAGTTGATGCCCACTCCAGCTAACTTACTGGTTAGGAGGAAGCCTGGAGAAGCTACAAACCAGACTGTCTGCCCCTACAGTAAAACATGGGGGTGGTTCAGTGACAATCTGGGGTTGTTACAGTCTGGATGGAACAGGCAAATGCAATTGTGTGTAGGGTGAAAGAACCAGGTCATGTACAGGGCTACTCCTGAAAACAGTCTTCTTCCATCAGCTGGAAAACTCTTTCCTGCCTCCAGTGACTGGATTTTCCAACAAGACAGTACCCCTTACCACACAGCAAGGTCAGTTAAAGCCTGGATGGAGAACCAGAACATTTAAACCATGCCTTGGCTGCTCAACCACCAGATCTAAATCCAATTGAAAATTTGTGGAAAATCATCAAACGCAAAATGTAGAACCACAAGACCAAAAACAAAGCAAATTTGTTTGAATTTGTGCAACAGGAATGGGCTGCTGTGACAGCAGAACAATGTCAGAAGATGCAAGAGAAGATATTCGTCATGTGAATGAGAATTTGTGGTCCAACACACAGGAATGTCAGGAGGTGTAGGAAGACTGCACTGTAATTCCTACAGCACTGCATGTACAGTTTTCCCTAATGAGACTGTCCCATGTTCACATTTTTGCTTTTGCTTTTTTTTGTGTGCTATGTAGCGCTGTTTTCCTTTCTGTGTCGCAATGATGTGGTCTGTCAACAAATTACAACAGTGAAAGCGTAAATGTGAATCTTGTCCATTCTCTTGCAATCAATCTCCCACACACACTAAGGTGTAACTTACAATTTAGAATAGTTAACACAAGACACTTGTGCTCCAAACAATAAGGATGTGCACTCAATGAAGGACTTAGAATCCCTGACCCATCACTATACACACCAGTGAGCAGTGATTCCTAACACATCTCTGGGGTTTATCAGGTGGAAACTCCCTTCAACGGTGTTTTGCCTATTTAGTCCCACAACACTTCCAGGAGGCTAGGCGGTGAACTCAGGCATCCCAGATTCACCCCTTCTAGTGCCAGTTCCCACTGCTCCTACACAATCCAAACAGCACTGCCACATTCAACTGACCCAGGCCTGTTTAGGAGATGCTCCAGGTAGTGACCAGTGCTGATGCTACCAGCTAACTGCTAAAAAAATGACAAAGAAACTATACTTATGAACTCTCCAAACCCCTCTAAATGCTAATGCTAGCTGCAAGACTACTACCATGTCCAAAGCAAACTTATCACTGACACAGAAACTATGCAAGCCAGCTCATCAAATCTGCTAGTGCTACATGCTAATCGCTAATTGCTAAAATACATTACTACTTCAGCCAAGCTCACCACAGACAGAGACTATACAAGCAGACTTCATCTAGTATGCAAGTACCAATTGCTAAGTGCTAATTGCTAATGCTGCCTAACAAGAAAAAAACAAACAAAAGAAAAAGACACAACCACTACCTTACACTGCAGACTTACCTGAGATGGCTGCATTGGTCCCAGAGAGACTCTAACAGGCCACTCCCCCACCTTATCTACACTTCCTCTTCCTGGATCTCTGCCCATTGGGGGAGGGAAAAGAGGGCGGAGAAAGTAGAGAGGGCTTGCCCTGTGCCTCCCTCTACTCCCTCACTGCCTCTATTTCACCCCCCAACTATTATTATTTCCCCTAATCCATATCCACTGACTAAATCTAGCAGCCACATCTGCAATGTCCCTCACCGTCTTCCTCAGACTCTGTCCTGCACTCCCAGCTCCCTCCAAAGTGAAATAGTTGACCCTGAAACAAAGCCCCTACACCCCACCTCAACTGGACCAACTGGTTTCCCATCCCCTCTGCTCAGCTTCTGTCTTTAAGTCTGCATATCCAGCCTTCTTCCCCTCACAAGCTGCTTCCACTGAATTTTCCCACAGGACTGTTAACTCAATGAAATACACTGTCTTTTCCTTCACAGACCACAAAACAATGCCTGCCCTCACATTCGTACACACCATTTCTTGGGGAACAACAAGCTTTCCTCCTAAATCTACCTGCATTTCTCATCACCAGCTCCTACCAGGCAATTCCTGCCTCCTTCCTGACTTAAGGCCTTTATCTTTGTCCCCCTCTCCAACTAATTTCACCAATAACCTCTCCTTACTAGAACCTCCAGAATTCACCTGCTTTCTCCTCTCATCAATTCCTGCAGCTAAGCTTCTCAGCACTTCATTATGCCACCATGTATACCGGCCTTGTGATGAGCTAATTCTACATCCAGACAAAATATGCTATAAGCTTGTAGAACCTGAGCACAGCGGGCACGATTGGTCACCATCTACCCTGAGTCTTAGGTTCTGGGGGGTTGGCAACACATCGTATGTTGCCCCTATTAGAAATTTAATACGGCTTTCTTCTATACACCACAGGTCCCTCCAGATAAGCTTCCTCTTCTCAACACCTTCCCAGTTCAACCAATGCTCCTGTTTGGTCTGACCAACTGCTTTTGCCCCCCTTAACAGTTCCTCTTGTCTACGCATCTGTTCCACTCCCAGCTTTCTTTTGTCCTTTGGATCTGCTTTGTTCCACGCTGGTTTGGCCAAGCCCCAAGCCTCCCCGGCCAAATTCAACATTACCTACTATTGTTCTCATTTTTAAATAAAACTCGAGAAGATTTGGCAGATTTTTGCCAAAAAGGTCACCGGTGTGGTGTTGCGGTATGCTGATGACATCACCTGATCTACAAATGTGTCACAGGGACTTTAAGATACTGCTGACTCAAGTGTTTTGAATGGCTTCATTAATTATACTTCAGTTATTGTACATGAAACATCAGCTGATGATTCTGAGGAGTTCAAGTGGGAACGTCATAAGATTTGGTGTAGCAGAGAAGATGGAAAGGAGAGATGGGAAGAGAGGAGGGGTTTTTGGGGAAAAGATGAAGATAGTTCTGTAATGTGCAAAGTGAGGGACGAGGGACATGACTGTCCAATGGACGCTGAGAGACAGAGGAGGAGGAGTTCAGAGAGACATCAGTAAGAAAACTACATCTTGGTCACAAAGTTTCCAGAGCTGCAGAGAGCTGCTGCTCTCTGAAGATGGAGGACCTGGATGGAGCAGACCTCTGCTTTCCACAACTCATCAACATCTCCTGCAAGAAGCCTGCACCTCCTCAGACCGAGGATCTGGTCCTATATGCTGTGATGTTCTCCGTCTCTCTGCTCACTGTTGTTCTCAACCTGCTCGTCATCATCTCAGTCTCCCACTTCAGGCAGAGATAAAATGCAAAACCTGCTTTTTTATTCAGTTATTGTAGATTTACAAGTGAATTGTCTTTGATATAGTAATGAATGATGCTACACTTAAAAACACTAGACTGACATTCTAACATGCTGAGTGTTTTGACTTTTGAAATAGATGTGTGTTGCTAGTGTTTATATCATTAAGACATGAGGGCTTGTTGGTTTACTGTTGCTTTTCTGTCTCCCTCCAGGCAGCTGCACACACCAACTAACATCCTCCTCCTCTCTCTGGCCGTCTCAGACTTTGTCGTTGGTCTCGTGATAATTCAGTTTGAAATCTTGGTACAGAAAGCCTGCTGGTTTCTTGGTAACATTGCATGTTCTATGTATCATTACACAGGATTTGTCATCACTTCTGCCTCAGTAGGAGACATGGTGCTGATATCAGTTGACCGTTATGTGGCTATTTGTGACCCTCTGCATTATCACACCAGAATTACAGAGGGGAGAGTTAAACTCTGGGTTTGTCTGTGTTGGCTATTTTCTGGTCTCTACAACATTTTATTCTTAAAGACTCAAATCGGCAACTCCTGCTATGGAGAGTGTATAATTAACATTGACCTCATTGGGGGAACTGTTGACTTTATTGTCACCTTCATTCTTCCAGTTGCAGCCATCATATTTCTATATATGAGAGTATTTGTGGTGGCTGTGTCTCAGGCTCGTGCCATGCGCTCTCACACTGCAGCCGTCACACTCCAGCCTTCAATGAATTTGTCATCAAAAAAATCAGAGTTGAAAGCAGCCGGGATTCTGGGTATAGTTGTATTTGTGTTTCTAATGTGTTTCTGCCCGTATTACTTCATCATGCTTGTGGGGGGCAGCGCATTTTTCACCGTTTCAGTTTTTTTCTTTCTGTTCAACTGTAGCTCCTGTTTGAATCCACTGATCTATGCCCTGTTTTACCCCTGGTTTAGGAAAGCCATTAAGCTCATTGTCACCCTGCAGATTTTGAAGCCTGACTCTTGTGAGGCCAACATACTGCAGAGATGCTGAAATGAAACCTGTCATGCAATGATTTAGTTATTTCAGGTGCGTAATTGCTCTCGTGTTTTGTTTCACTGCTTGAATCACTGTGCAATTTTCTCAACAGGTCGTTTCCATCTTCTGTTGTGTTTAAGTCGTGTTTAAACCCTGTGATCTATGTCCTGTTCTGTCATTGGTGTGCAAGGGCAGAAAACTCGTTCTCACTTTTCAGACACTGCAGCTCCTGTATGGCCAATATGTGACAGAAATATTTTCTCTTAAGGTTTTGCTGTCGATTTTTGAGGATGTTTTCTCCCTCTGTCTTTGCATGACAGATTTGTGCTACTTTGTGCAACTCTGTGTATATTCAGGAAGAGACAAATATGGAAAGCTATAACAATGCATTCTGTTGTTGTCATCACTGTCACACTGTTTGTTGCCTCCCTCCTGGGTGGACTGATGCTGCAGTCTGAGTCTCGTGCATTTGTCTGATTAATACTTTGGGCTGCAAACATATTCAGTGCAAGCTGTTGTAATTTTTTTTTGTAGTTATATAGATCCATATCTAATGAAATAATCATAACTTGTATTTTGTAAAACTGCAAACAGGTTGTCATGGTAAAGAAGTAGGGGCATGCTGCATTGGCTGAGTTATAACTCATGCGTGTTAACTTACATGTTTGTGATGTTTTATTGCTTAAGCTGGTGGAGATGTGAAGTCTTTTAAAACTTTATCATATATATATACTCAAGGTTTCTTTCTGTTAAAAGAGAGTTTTTTCTTGCTACTGTCGCCTTAGAGCTTGTTCTGAGGGTTCAGGCATATGGGTTCTGTAAAGCGTCTTGAGACAATCTGACCTGTAATTGGCGCTATATAAATAGAATTGAATTGAATTATACTGATGTATATTAGAACTAGAAAATTGTAATCTGTGTTTTGTGTGTAAAACAATAACCTATCAAGATGTCTGGAGTAGAATAAAAATAAATAAATAAAAACAAGTGACTCAGAACTGTTGTGGTGTGTAACTGGTTGAAGATGGAAATGTCCCTGCAAAGTATATTTGTCCTAGAATTACATGTAAGGACAGTATTTCAGTAATTAGTGCTCAGTACTGTTTCGTGCCCGGTACAGTGAGAAGTTCGTTCATGACATCAGCAACCTTGTTAGAATCAGTAAAACCTCTCACCATGGGAAATGTGGTAATAAGAAACCCAGGCAGGAGCCCCCTGCAAAGAACAGGGAAGTAACAGGAAGATTTGGTTACAAAAAAGGAACACTATTAGTTGTAAGAAACTATTTCAGTTACAAAAATGCTAAAAGAATAAATTCTGTGTGCAGTGTCTTGCAGTTCCTTCAACCAAATGAGGCAGCATAGTTTATAATTCATTTGACCATTTGAATCAGCACCATAAAGCTCTGAATGATGAGTGCAAAACCACATTCTAATGCTATCTAAGGCAAGCAAGTGTCTCAGATGCCTCTGGTACAGTAGTATTATCATATATGAGAAAGTTTCCAAACGGAGTCTTTCAGCTGAACTACAAAGTCATCCAAATCATTCTAGAGTAAGTAATTCTTTCTAAATAGAATTGTAAAGATTCAAGATCACTTTTGTTATTGTGTCATAGTACATAGAATAAAAACAGCTCAGATATATAAAAGAAAGACGTTCACATACACTGTTCCAGACATTTACATAAGTTTCAACATTTGCTTAAAGGAAAATTAAAGTACTTGTGAAAGACATTTTTTTAGATAGATAGATAGATAGATAGATAGACAGATAGATAGATAGACAGACAGATAGATAGATAGATAGACAGATAGATAGATAGATAGATAGATAGATAGATAGATAGATAGGTAGATAGATAGATAGATAGATAGATAGATAGATAGATAGATAGATAGATAGATAGATAGATAGATAGATAGATAGATAGATAGATAGATAGATAGATAGATAGATAGATAGACAGACAGACAGACAGACAGACAGACAGACAGATAGATAGATAGATAGACAGATAGATAGACAGATAGATAGATAGATAGATAGCTAGATAGATGTTACCATAATATCTCAAAAAGCAATGAGTGAGGACACTCAACTGTGCAATCAGCTATGTGGACAAGTTGATTTTTCTCAAAAAGCGAACATGCTCAACAAAAGTAACGCTGGTGCTTAGTCTGAGATGGTCAGCAATATCACACATGATAATAAAATATTACATCTACATGTTGCTTTCTGGTCTTCCTAAAAAGAGTATTTTAAATCTACAATTACTGCAAAACTGCCGCACACGTGCTGACGAGGACCAGAGGGCAGGAACACATTACACCAGTTTTAAAAGCATTGGCTCCTCGTCTGATTCAGGTTCTTTTACTAGTTTTTAAATGTCTTTTTTGTTTTTTTTAAATGCCTTGCGCCTTCTTATTTATCTGATCTGCTTTTACCTTATTGACCTTCATGGAACCTGAGGTCCTCCGGCAGCAGCCTTTTATTTACACCAAAAGCCAGAACTAAAACCCACGGTTAGGGGCATTTAGTCACTATGGCCTCCGCCTGTGGAACAGCCTGCTGGAGAACCTCAGGACTGCAGAGGCTGTCGATGTTTTTAAAAGAAGGTTAAAGATGCACTTTTTAATCATTCTTTTAACTGACCTTTTAAATTCTTCTTATCCTTATTTATTTATAATGTTCTGTATTTTTACTGCTTTAACTTTTCACTTTATTTTACTTATCTTACATCAGGCCTTTTATTCTATCTTGTACTTTAAAGTTTGAACTCCAGTGTTTCCTCAGGGGGGTCCTCCACACTGGAGGCAGTATCTGGTCTGCTGCTGGGGGTGCTGTCCATGAGTCCCTTCAGCTGGCTGGTTGGGGGGCTCCCCACCTCGGTGTGGGGGTCCCCCTGTCTGATGGGCTCCAGGTGTTTTCCATGATCCTCAGTGCTATGCCATGTCTCCCTACTGTCAGCGGTGAGAGAGTGTGTGTGTGTGTGTGTGTGGGTGTGTGTGTGTGTGTGTGTGTGTGTGTGTGTGTGTGTGTGTGTGTGTGGGTGTGTGTGGGTGTGTGTGGGTGTGTGTGTATATGTATATATGGAGGGTGGGAGGGACGGGTTTTCTATTTTTTTAATGTTTTAAAATGTTGTAAAAGGAACCCAGGACACTTTTTAGAGGCATAAAAATCGATAACAATAATTAAAAACTATATAATAAAAAAATGATCAAAAACAAGAATAAAACAAAACTTTTAATTGTATGAGAAGTGTTATATAAATAAAGTTTGATTGATTGATTGATTGATTGATTGACATATTATATACATCTTTAAATCTTTTTAGTAATAATGGATGTACCTTATAGTACAGATGTGAGGCTAGTAGATGAATTCTCACGGTGACTATGAAAGTTCAAACCGACACTGATGAGTCTTGTTTTGTTCAGTCTGCTAAGTTGCCACAAGATGGAGCTGCTGAATTATTTTTGCCACTACAGAAATGAATTAGGCTGTGCATGAAAGGAGGAGCAAGTGAGGAAGTTTAACCACAAAAAAAAAAAAAAAAAAATGTTTGTACCCCACCTCGTCTTTTTTATCCACTCTGGGATCATGCTATTCAGAGATTTAAAACAAAACCTGCAGTTGTCCATCAGTGTATGCAGTGTAGTATTGAGGAGGCCTCTTCACCACTAGAGGTCTCCATTGCTTTGTCTCCACAACACAAACTTAGCAGCACTCCTTTGTTTACTTGGAGTCTGGCTCTGGGACAAAGTGTCTCCTGTCTGTCAGTGTGTCATCTGCACTTTAAATCACACCACCTCACTCTGCTGTATATTTAACGTCAGGTCTGAACACGCTGGAAGACGGCAGTTTGACAGAATTCACAGTGGAAACACGTTTCAGCAGGTTTTCAAGCTCGAGACAAACAGAAGCTCAAACAAAGTACAATGTAAGAAGTCAGTTTGCCAGATAGCTGCCAGGGAACAGCTACAACCCTGGAAGGAACACGACACACCAGCACTTTAGCGTTTGTCTTTTGGAGCAGAAACCAGTTTCTGTGCATCTTTTTCTTCTGTAACTGCCATGTAAAGTGCTGCCCTTCTATTAAAACAGCACAACCCTGGATAGAAGCACAGAGAACTTGCACAAACATTGCCAGAAATCATCGAAAACAAAGTTGAATTCCTTCAAATATTTAATTTAGAAAAGTTTAAACAAACTAATCAACATATACAACATTTTTTTTAAGTGCCAACAAGTGTTAACAATAACTGAGAAAATAACTGTGACATTACATACTAGAGGCTTTAAAAAAAAACAAAAAAAAAACAAGATATATAGAGTTAAGAGATTCACAATTTTAAGCTAAGATTTGGTTAATATTTGGAAGTTCACAGTACATAGTTCAAAAACCGTTCAATAATTGCAAATCCAAAGATTCTTACTGTTTTTACAGTTTCTGATTGACAAATGGTGTGATTTTGTCAATTTTTTAAACATAATTTTTAAGATAATGTGCCTCTCCTGGTGGGTTTTGGGGATGTTGAGGATTAAAAGACTTGTTTAAAGTTGATCTTGTTTAAAGGAATGCATTTTCACATTTTTTGTCTTTAACCAAATTCCCTTTGATTGGAGGTGACTTTGAGACAAACCTATAAAAAGATGCAACAATGGGATAGAAATCTTTTTTTAGAAAGTATGTTCATGTGAGGGGCTGCACAGTGGCTCGGTGTTTCGCACTTTCAACGTGCAACTAGAAGATCCCAGGTTCGCATCCCGGTCTTCATGGGATCTTTCTGCATGGAGTTTGCATGTTCTCCCTGTGCATACCTGAGTTTTCTCCAGGTACTCTGGATTACTCAGGTTAATTGGTAACTCTAAACTGTCCATAGGTGTGATTGTTTGTCTCCTGTGATACACTGATGACCTGATAGGCTGGATAGGCTCCAGCCCCACACCACCCTAATGAGGATTCAGTGGCATATACCTATTGGATGGATGTTCATGTGAGACACAACATGCATTGGTATTTTTACCAGTTTTGAAAATTTTAGTAAATTGGGGTACTTTCATAACATGTCTTCATTCAGACTAATGGTGAGACAACATCTAAAATACAGATTTATGTATTAATCTTCACTGTCTTTATGAATTCAAAGTTTGTCAGTTTCAGTAACAATACATATCCTTAAAGACCATTTTCTCCAAATGACTTTTTTTTCCTACAATCTGAGCCACAAATATACACTTTTGTGGTAATTACATACATAAAATTTTCCAGTTTCACGCGTCTGTATTTTAAAGGTCTTTACAGAGAAGTTTGTTCATCTATTATTCACAGCCTTGTTTATAGAGCATTTTGTTGAAAAATACATGGAGAAATTTGACTTTTCTCTGGCTGTTGACAGCATTTTGTGACTTATGAATCTCCTCCCTGTAAACACTTTTGGCTCTAATATATCAGTGAAGTTGAGCTGAAATTTTGCAGCTGGCTATATCCAAGATCTAGATTACTTTTCTGGAAATGTGTGCAAAGTATTTTTAGATAGATGATACCACAATTACATATTCAAACATAAAATTAAAGAAAATTCTTAAAGCAAAAAAAAATATCGCCGAACTGTAAGTAATCAGCTGGGGAGATTTTATTATGATATCTGTAGAATTATTATCTTGTTCACCTGTAATGTTCCCCATTATTATTTCACAAATCGTGGTTTTTTACGACCTCTGAGTCAGATGCATGACTCAGATTTAATTAAGTTTAATGCTTCGCTCTTTGCATCAGTCTTTCATGAACTGGTCGCGAACATGTTGGACCCGTCTGAAGAGTTTTCAGCACAGATGGAGGCGCTATGTGATCCTTTTTTCCTCCATCGGTGGTTCTGATGTTGTCTGTTTTGTCGTACGCCAGCCATCTGCTGGAGGTCAAATCAGTATATTGTTGTTGGGGATCTGACATGCAGGGATGCCAAGTTACATAACCAGTCTATAAAGTTATGTAACCTGTTTTTTAATCATACTGTATATCACTTTTAGTGGTGGTAGAAGTAGTCAGGAGCTTTATGTAGCTCAAAATACCAATACATTTATGTAAAAACACTCCTGCATTCAAAATCCTACTTAGGTAAAAGCACCTAAGCATCAGCAGCAGAATACAATGTGTCATTATGTAGTAAAATGGATTGTGTGCCTGATATATTTCAGTATTAGATCCTTAATAGTGATGCAAGTGATGATGTACAAGTGGCTCTTCGTATAAGGGTCATATCACCAGATAAATCTGAGGGGGGTTAAACAAGATTTTTCTCTATTCTTTGCCCTATTGACTTAAAATAGTGGATTTTTTTTCTTCTAGGGCCTAAAATTGTTATTGAAATGCATATTACTCTAAGGTTAATATAAATATAAAGGTTCAATATTTATTTTAACTATGCAGTTGCAACTTTTTGGACATACACATGAAAACCTAATCTCCTAAACCTTCCACACTGTGTAACTTGCAAAACTACCCCTATTCAGCATTGTGAATAAAGTATTTTTATTCAGATTTTGCAGTTGATGGTAACTTTGACTCATGCAAACTTTTAAAGAAATGCAAAGAACGCAAGTTCAGACAACAACAGCAGGACTTTGGGCAAATTCAAACATTGTTTATTCCCAGTGATTACTACCTTGCACACACGTCAACTAACTTCATAGCTTATTAGAATGAACTGACGCACAAGTCCTGCTGAAAATGCAAGTCAAGAAAACTGAAGTATGACCGCATTAGTCGGTTTTCTTCACAAGAAGAACAAGATTTGAATGAAGAATGTCTGTTTCCTGCATTATTTGCTGGTCAGATTCTTCAGATGCATACTTCTCTACCAGCTCTTACTGTTGATCTACAAAGATTAAATCAGTATTTATTAGCTGCCAGTGCTGAAACACGATGAGACAAACAGATGCCGGTCTAAAATGACTCATGTAATCGATGTTGTCACCATGTGTTGCCCTCCAATGACAACGCTGCTGCCATTCATTTTCCCACAGGACTACAAAGGTGTAGGTGGACGAATCACACTGACTGGTGTACAAGTTAACAGTTTGGTTTATTCAGCAAAAAGTGCTAAACCTTCAACAAGTGCAGAGCGTGGAGGCTGTGGGTTGGTACTGAGGTAGAGGAATTCAGCCCAGACTCTTCAAGTAGCAGTTTGGTTAAAATGCCACAGGAGATAATCACAGATGTAGCTTCACGTTTCCTGACACCAGCTATGTGGTGGAGTCTAAAAGAAAAAAAAAAATCAGTGCAAGAAGACTGTGGAGTGGTCTTCTGTTTTTGCTTTTCAATAAGGTTGCTTTAGTTGGCTGTTTTAGCCACAAGGGGGCAGAAGACAACAAATCAATATGCACACAACTGACAATCAAAAAGTTGTGGGACTGTTTTTGGTGTGTGCAACATGTCGCCATGACTCTTTTTACCATATCTAATTACACAAGCACTTTGTTGGGTCATTGGTGAATTTAATATTGTGTATAATATGGAATGGAACAGTTTTTAAAGGTAGTCTTTTGAATAATTTCCCATTATTTTGCAAATGTTTTTGTTAAATTACAAATAATATTATCAACTTATAGCTGTAAATAACCATCGAATTTCCATTTGTTTTTCACACAAAAAAGGTTTTTTTTCAGCATAAAAAGGCTGAATGATCGGTATTTCTTAAACATTTCCTTTTTATTTAATAGATGAAACTGCTAAATGCAACTTTAACGCTGTAAATATAATTACAATACAATACAATACAATGATTTTATTAATCCCCGAAGGGAAATCTAATTGTCTGGTCTCATCTGTTATTTTTGAATTAAATAGTCTTATTGCTGATGGCAAGAAAGATTTTCTGAATCTTTCAGTCCTGAGGTGCAGGGATAGAAGCCGTCCACTGATGTTTCATTGTTCACTGAGGCAGATGTGAAGTGGATGATCCAGGTTTGTCAGCATGGCCTCCATCTTTCTAAGTTCCTGTCTCTCCTCCAGTCTGCTGGGGAGGCAGTATAAAAACAAGGATGCAAGGTGTCTGAACAAACTGATTAAAAAAGCTGGCTATGGTTGGAATCAGATTGAACTCATTGGAAGATGAGGTGGAGAGACAGGCACTTAGAAAGATGGAGGCCATTCTGACAAACCTGGATCATCCACTTTACCTCAAGCCTCAGTAGGAGTAGAATCAGCCGCTCCAGAGTTTTCATGATGTGTGAGATAAAGGCAATAGGTCTGTAGTCATTTAGTTCAGCTGGACATTTGATTTTTGGTACTGGTACAATACAGGATGTTTTCCATAGAGCAGGCACCCTCCCCAGCTGTAGACTCAGGTTGAAGATCCTGTGGAGACGTTGACACAGTTGTGCATCACAGTCTTTATGCAGCCTTGGACACACAGCATCTAGACCAGCTGCCTTCCCAGAGCAAAGTCTCTGAAGCTCCAACATCAGCCCTGTCTCTGAGACAGAGAAGGTTACAGGTGCTAGAAGGGAAGTGGATGCAGCTGTGGAGACGTGTAGGAGATGGAGGAGGAGAAGGAGGAGCTATAGTGGAGATTTCCATATGTTGAGGAGAAGAAGGAGGAGCAGCAGTGGAAGCAGGTTTGTCCACAGTGTCAAATCTGCTGAAGAACAGGTTGAGTTCATCAGTTCTTTCCACATCACCCACTATTGGCTCCCTTGTCTTTTTATTGTTATGTCCAGAGATGGTACTGATTCCTCTCCACACATCACGGATGTTGCTGTGTTGAAAATTCCTCTCTTCTTTTTGTATTCTAGCTTTGCCATCTTCAGTCTCCTCTTCAACTCATGTTGTACTTCTTTGAGCCGTTCTCTGTCACCGTCTCTAAAAGCTTGTGACATAAATGACATAACATTAGGGATTATTAACATAAAATGTAGTATTAGTTCTGTAATTTTACATAGATTTGTTTGTTAGGTGAGAGATACCTTGTAGTCAATCATCTTTTTAAAAAAAATTCAGTTTTATTAATATATCTATCCATTCATCCATCTTTGTCATTATATATATATGTGTGTGTGTGTGTGTGTGTGTGTGTGTGTGTATTATACATTATGGGTCGTTGTTTGTACACATAAATATCCTTCAATAAACACTAAAAAAGACAAAAAATACACATGACACAGTGTAAAAACTACTGTATTTTATGCGATGGTTAAATTTTTTAAAATCTTTTTTGCTGAACCTGTAATCGATTTTTCCAGTGCACAAAAAACTAAAGATAAACAATACTAATTTCTTTCTCTAGGCATCCTGCCATATAACCTTATTATCATTGCAAACCTCTCTGTCTTCACAACTACAAGACCAAACATGTGAACTCAGGACTTTTTGTTTTTCAGAACGAAGGATGAAGGAGGAGCTGAAACATGTCAGACTGATGGTTCGACTGAGGATCGGTGTGTTTTATTCATGGCCGGGGGTGTCTCCTAACACACAGACACACTGTGGTGTGTCCATCACTTCAGAGGACTTTACATTCACTAACATTAATTTCCTGGAGACTCATGAGCTCTGAAACATGTCTTCAGAGCAAGATGCAATGAAGCGACTTGTTTTTGTCTCCAAAAGGAAGTCATGTCCCTGCGATGTGGTTGTGCAAACAGATTGTGTCTTCACACACACACACACACACACACACACACACACACACACACACACACACACACACACACACACTCTAATGAAAGCTGACATTCCTCTGAGGGAAGTCGTCTCTGACCTTGTCTCCTCTGGCAAAGACAGAGTCCATTTTGAAATGAAATACTGCCAGTGCCTTCAGATTCATCCCCGTTCCACTGAGTCTGTTTGATTGGCCAGTTTCCACTTCATAGCTGCATGGTGTCCCTGAGACATTTAGTAGAAACCCAAGGAAAAGTGTCTACTGCCACACCAATGACAAAAAACACCAGACATTTTCTGCAAAATGACATTGGAAATACTATAGCAGATTGTGAATTTAATGGGTCCCAAGATCACTGCGATTTTTATTACATTAGATACGCTGGCCACTTTAATAGGTACATCTTGCTAGTAAAAGGTTGGACTCCCTTTTGCCTTCAGAACTGCCTTAATTCTCCATGGCATACTTTCAGCAAGGTGTTGGAAACATTCCTCAGAGATTTTGGTCCATATTGACATGACAGCATCACACAGCTGCTGCAGATTTGTTGGCTGAACATCCATGATGCCAATCTCCCATTCCACCACATCCCAAAGGTTCTATTGGATTGAGATCTGGTGACTGTGGAGGCCGTTGGAGTCCAATGAACTCATTGTCATGTTGAAGAAACCAGTTTGAGATGATCTGAGCTTTGTGACATGGTGCATTATCCTGCTGGAAGCAGCATCAGAAGATGATCCACTGTGGTTCACAAAGGGATGGAGATGGTTAGCAACAATACTCAGGTAGGCTGTGGAGTTTAAATGATGCTCAATTGGTACTACGGGGCCCAAAGTGTGCCAAGAAAATATCCCCCACACCATCACACCACCACCAGCCTCAACCATTGATACAAGGCAGGATGGATCCATGATTTCATGTTGTTTACACCAAATTCTGACCATCTGAATGTCACAGCTGAAATGGAGACTCATCAGACCAGGCAAAGTTTTTCCAATCTTCTGTTGTCCAGTTTTGGTGAGCCTGAATGAATTGTAGCCTCAGTTTCCTGGTCTGTGTGGTCTTCAGCTGCTGTAGTCCATCTTCTTCAAAGTTGTTGTGCATTCAGAGATGGTATTCTGCATTCCTTGGTTGTAACCAGTGGTTGTTTGAGTTCCTGTTGTCTTTCTATCATCTCCAACCAGTCTGTCCATTCTCCTCTGACCTCTCACAACAACAAGGCATTTTGGTCCACACAGCTCACTGGATATTTTCTCTTTTTCAGACCATTCTCTGTAAACCCTAGAGATGGTTGTGCGTGAAAATCCCAGTTTATCAGCAGTTTGTGACATACTCAGACCAACCCATCTGGCACCTACAACCATGCCATGTTCAAAGTCACTTAAATCCCCTTTCTTACCCCTTCTGATGCTCGGTTTGAACTCTATCAAGTTGTCTTCACCACGTCTACATGAATAAATATAAGTTGCAGCCATGTGATTGGCTGATTAGCTGTTTGTGTTAACAAGCAATTGAACAGGTGTAGGTATTCAGTATGATTGCACTGCGAGAGAAGTTTGTGAAGTTTTGTTTCGCATGAGAAAAAAATGTATGTACTGCAGAAGTTGCAAAAAACATCTTTATACTCATTTGAGGTCATATTAAACTTTTTCCAAAATGAGTTAATGTGCTTCACAAGAGATGGAAACACTGGCGTTTCTTTTATTCCGTCTTGACAGCATGAAAACATGTTAACCACCAGCTGACATGAAAGAACGATTACAACTTTCCCATTCGGAAACAATTCCTGAAGACATCTTTTATTTTTCTCACTTAGACGTCCAGTTTTATGGGTTTCTTTCACAATGAATTACCATTTGTAAAAATACAGATTATTATATGGACATTATTTGCAATTTTTGTTTGTTTTTCGTGTGTAACATGTAAATGAATACTGTTTGCCTGTGATTTTACTAGTCATTGTCTGTACCAAAAACAGGGATTGAATTGTTCAAAAACATACGGTTAAAAACTGCAAAACCTTTAATTTTTTTTTCAATTTACATCTTATTTGTGCTGCTTGAAAGTAAAAAACAAAAGCACCCAGTGGCTGAAGGTAATATATAGAGAAATGCAGCAGATGTTAAAGTAGTAAGTGTAGTACTTTCATGCTGCAATAACTAACATTTTCCCAACTTTGAAAGTTTTAGTGCTGCCATCAGTGTAACTTTTCTCTTTTTCCGTCTTTTTGTTTAATGGAAGTTGGAGCCCGTTTCCTCCCTTCTCCTTAACTTTGAAACACCGTTCAGCCTTTGAAGTATGAGTAGCAGCGGCACATTAAAATCAGCAGGAAACTCCAATTATGAGGCCCCCCCGCTGCGTTACAGGAACGTCAGGATTCCTGCCTGTACTCCCGCTGAACCCGGGTCAAACAAACCTTCCTGCCTCGGCTGTGTGGGGACCACAGGTCGCAGTGGGCCTGGAGCCTTTTAATACATTTAAATTAAAACGCAGCACAGTGAAGACAAGCAGCAGCACAGAGGGTCGCATGTTCTGATGCTCTTATAGTTTAAGGGGATTTTAGGTGATCATGGGCGAGGACAGGAATGTGTTGTGGCTTAAGCTCAGACAAACAACATGAACGGGGTTTAAAAGAAGCAAAACAAAGGGGGGAAGGCAGCATATGAAGCCTGTCATTAAGGTGAAGTGATTGCACCTGAGGTTGAGGAGTTTCGCACCAGGAGCACTTGTTTTGTCACTTCTCAGCCGGAGGTGTGGTCAGGTGATTCTTTCAGGGCAACTTCTACAGATTTTATTGACTTTTGTGGAAGTTTCCAGCCTAAAAATCTGCCACATTCCACTTCATAGGCAATAGGTTACTTAATGAGATGAACTAGAAGTCTGTTGGGGACATTTTAATACCCAGGCTTTATTTTTGTGGCATAATGTACAACATGATCAAGAGGAAACAACCCAGTCTTCACAAAAACATGTTTCTTTGCAACTAAACTGCATTGCCAGTTATGCTTTGATGTAAATGTATTACCTACTGGATAATGTTTGTTTGTGCACTGTAAAAAAAAAAAAAAAAGAAAAAAAGAAAATCAAATTTTAAAAAAAGCTCTAAAAGGAATTGTAAAAAACAAACAAAAAAAGTAAAATCTGGTAAATCTGACTGCAAGGGTGACAGAATTTATATATGTATATATATATATATATATATATATATATATATATATATATATATATATATATATATATATATATATATATATATATATATATATATATATATATATATATATGAACCTGGACTTTATGTGAGAATCATGTTATTTGATTTTCCAAAGACATTCAAAAAAAAAAAAAAAAAAAAAAAAAAAATATATATATATATATATATATATATATATATATATATATATATACATATATTTAGAATTTCTTTTTTAAATTCAAAATCTGTAGAAATAATGGCAAATATCTGTAACTTACATAATGATATTTTTTTTAATCTGGTTTAAATAGTTTTTTTTTAACATCAACCTGTAAAATAATATTCTTCCTGTGATTTTTACCAGGTGCAATATCATAAAAATGATGATTTTTATTTTTACGTATTTATTTTTTTAAATCAATTGTTTACAGTTTGGGTCTGTTTGTTTCTTAGGATTAACATGTAGATTAATATTTTTTTTCTGTGATTTTTGTCAGGTATTATCTAGGAAAAAATATTTTTAAAAAATCCCAAATATCAGTAAAATAATGATTTTGATTTTCTTTTATTGTGAAACATAAAATAAAAAAATTAATATGTGTAAAAATACAGATTTTTTTAATATAGACATTGTTTACAGTTTGGGCCTGTTTATTTTTTACAATTAACGTGTAAATTAATACTTTTTTCTCTGATTTATTCATCATTTTTCAACCATTAATATGTTTTTTTTTTCTTTCAAATTATGGCAATTATCTGTAACATCAGAACATTTTTTGACTGATTTAAATATAGTAAACAGTCAAAAAAGAATGAATTAGCAAGTGAAGAACTAGAGATTTTTGATCTGGAAATTATCATATCACAGTTTTTGCCTGTTTTGTTTTTCGTGAGTTTACAGTTTATCATCTGTAATTTAATGAAACAGGGAGCAGTTAATTGTTTAAAACTAGTTATTGTACGTAAATTATGATTTAAAGAGTACTATTTCCCAAATGTGTTTCTAATTAACACATCTTTCCTATTTTTTTATTTTTTCGCTGTCACTTGTTTTCAGCCAAATAAACATCTGTTGCTGAAAGATGAGGAAGAACTTGTCATCTTGGTAAATCAAAAAACAGACTAGAGATTCCACATAGGATGTGAAAATGTTGTATTTTTACCTGAACTGTGGTATTTTCCTAAACCTGAGCAAGTAATTTTGGGACCTAAACTTAACCAAGCTTGTAATATCTAAGTGTCAAACAAAAACTGACATTTTCCCAAATCAACCAATCAACTCTGTGCTAAACTGAACCAGAAAACGTGTGAACACACGTGTGAAAATGAAACTTAAATCCAAGATTAATGGTTCCTCTGGATGTGACACCCATTAGTTAAAGTTTGAGACTCCTCTAAACCAGATGTCCTTCCTTTAACTTCACGTTTATCACTAAATATAATTGAGAATGCAGTTGAGTTGCATTTTATGGAGCCAGTGCTGAAGGAAAATACAAAATAAACCCTTAAATCAAGATGCAAACACCTCTAAAGATGATGATTTTAAGTTTCTTTACTTTCCCTCTTGAAGTTCCTCAAAGTCTTTCCCTCACAGAGGTGAAAAGTTTATGAGCAGCATCTTTGTTGTCAGCTGGATCTGCTCAGTCATGCATGGAGATGTTTTGTTTTGCGTCTACCTGCTGGTTCTTGTTGGATTCCTTTAACCTCTCATTACTGGGCCTCTGCGTGATGTTTGTTCTCAGGTGGCGGATCTCCAGCCCATCTATTCTCTGCTAGCATTTTCTGCTCTACTTCCACCTCTACCCCCGCAGGGCGCAAACAACCCTGGCAACAAGCGGCGGCGTCGAAAGGGGACTGGATGGTTGCCTCCGTGACTCCACGCCGAGCGACTCGTCTGATTGGCCGGTGGCTTTACGACCGATCAAATGCAACGCGAGTCGAGCTCCCCGACAAAGAACGTTCCCCTTTCGCTCGCCTCTGCAGGAGAGATTCCCGCTGTGATCGTGTCAGCAGGACAACGGGGACGAAAAAAGAATCTAAACTTGTTAATTCACATCCTCCCCTCTGACCTACTGACCTCACAGGATTCTCAACACACTTTACAGTTTCCGCCGTTCATTTCTGATTTCCACACCTCGAGGCTCACGTCTTTGAACGCCCACCTTCCTCTTTGAACTTTTCTGTCTCCAAAATAATCCAATTAGTCGCAGCGATTGTGACGTCTGGATGCGAAGCATGCAGCGCATTGGGTGCTGCCGGCACTCCGGGAAGAGAAAAGTGTTGAATCTTTGATCACCTGCGCTCCGTCGGTGGAAGCAGGTCGCCCTCAGGAAGCATCCGTCAGCTCCGCAGAAACTCAGACTGTACAGGTGATGTGCTGACAGCTCACCTGCTTCTGGTTCCCGCACAGCATCGCTACCGTCTGCGGATTCCATCTTCGTTAGTCCATTATTCCGTCTTCCACACAACCTCACGAATGTTTCAGTTTCTAGCTTATAAAAGAATATGCTCCTGAGAAGGTGGCTGCACTATAAATCCGGTAGAACATAACCAGACTTTCTTTGTGTTATTAAATTAAGAAATACTTCACTGTGCATCCATTAAACATATTAATGCAAATCATTACTCATGGATTTGTCTCATGTCTGTACATGGCACTATGAAATAGTCTAAACACAAGAAAATACATTTTAACACTAGAAAATACGCCAATGCCAAAAAATACATCTCAGCTATAAAATACGTCTTAACATTATAAAATACAGTTTAACGCTATAAAATATTTCCTAACTCTATAAAAATATGACTTAGCACTATAAAATACGTCTTAACACTAGAAAATACTTCTTAATGCTTTAAAATACGTCTTAAAGCTATAAAGTACTTCTTAACACTATAAAACAATTCTTAACACTATAAAATATGTCTTAACGCTATGAAATACGTCTTTACAGTACAAAATACATCTTAATGCTATAAAGTACGTCAAAAAATTTCTTAATGCTATAAAATATGTCTTAACAGTAAAAAATACATTTAAACTCCCTAAAATACGTCTTAATGCTATGAAATACTTCTTAATGCCATAAAATACATCTTAACTAAAAAATACATCTTAACACTTCAAAATACTTCATAATGTTATAAAATACACCTTAACATTATAAAATACATTTTAACACTATACAATACTTCTTAACACCACAAAATATGTTTTAATGCTATAAAATATGTCTTAAAAAAAGCCACCAACCCTTAATTTTCACTCTTGTCCATCTCCATTCTCCTTAAATCCATGATGGTACTTTTTGTTGGTGACCATCGTCTGTTCACTAATTTTCCAACTGCTTTGTGGGAAACTTTGAGAATCTAAACAGGGTGTAACTATGGTAACTCAACATCTGGACAGAACTACAATATAATTCATAGTGACTGGTTTCAGACACAGACTTCTGCATAATATGGACCAATGGCATGCCGCCTGCTTCAGTCAAGGAAACGGGTTGTTATAATGGAGAACTACAAGCAATATAAAAATTTATGATGGTAAAAATTGCAGCGACTGCAAATAATGCAAGAGAGGAACGCTAGTAGAAAACGGTTAATGGTGTGCTAATATATTCATATTCCCACTGAGCACGCTCTCAATGCTCTCAAATGCATATGGCAATACTTAACATTTAAGTGTGACACTAATAATGAATGATCCGTAGAAATCACTTAAGTGTTCTTGATCGACTACGGTCTGTGATGAATACCAGTAGATCAATTTTCTGATCTGTGGTCCAGCAGCTGTTGTGTAAAATTGACTTTGTAGCAAATCAGGACGTCAATCCTGTCCATCACTTTATCATCTGTAGGGTTCCAACAGACTGAGGCCACATCCTGGACAGTCCATCACCGGGGTCCAAATCGGGACCGAGCTTTAGAATTTTATTTTGCGCCACCAGCTGAGTACATGTAGGTCCCCATGGTAATGCAGTGCTTACAGTTTGCACGACTGTAACTACACTGCTTCGTTCAGTGCTCCTTAATTGTGCAGCATCAGCTACCATGGCAATATAACAGATTAAATTAAAAGAGAGATGTCTTCTTGACACTGAAAAACTTTAGGTTTTAGCCTCAACATAGCTGCTAACCCATTAACCATTTTTAATAATAATAATAATAATAATCTGTACGCATAGAGCACTGTTCAAAATTCAGCTCACAAAGTGCTTTAAAAGTCGTCAAAATCAAAGAGATGAGTCAAAAAATCATTCAAATTTAGCGACAGATAAAAGCACAACATGGTGTTTATAATTAACAGTGTTAAGCAGATATCTACATTACTAAATGGAAAAAAAGACATTTGAAAAGAAAAGAAAACCTTAAATAAAATTAGCAGTGATGCATCAGGAACTAAAAGGGCAGAAATATGATAAATCTAACCAAAGAGGTGCACTACCGTTCAAAAGTTTGGGGTCACTTAGAAATGTCCTTATTTTTGAAGGAAAAGCAGTTTTTTCCAATGAAGATGACATTAAATGAATGATAAATCAAGTCTAGACATTGTTAATGTGGTAAATGACTATTCTAGCTGGAAACAGCTGATTTTTAATGGAATATCTCCATAGAGGTACAGAGGAACATTTCCAGCAACCATCACTCCTGTGTTCTAATGCTATATTGTGTTAGCTAATGGTGCTGAAAGGCTAATTGATGATTAGAAAACCCTTGTGCAGTTATGTTAGCACATGAATAAAAGTGTGAGTTTTCATGGAATACATGAGATTGTCTGTGTGACACCAAACTTTTGAACGGTAGTGTATTGGAAGCCAGTAAAAGTAAAACCAGGGGGATACATCCAATGTGGTTTGACAGATTTCTTATTTTCTTGTGTCATAGTTCACTCTTGTATGCATCAGCTGCAGAGTATAACAAGATGAATAAATCAGTTACAAGTAAAATGATAAAATAAAAAAAAACAGCTGTATTCAGTCTTCGAGGTACATACAGTAGCCTAACTGACCCTCACTGCCAAATTTTCATAGTTTTTTCTTCTGATTTCTTGTTTTCTAACAGTCTACTGGCACTTGTTCTTCGTCTCTTTCTTTCCTTCCAGAAGGACATCTGACTGACCCCACTGACTCTCCCTTAAGAATATAAATATTAACAGTCAGATCACACAGAGGCACGTTTGATCGTCCATCCTTTCATCCCAGGAGTCCAGGTATCAGCACTTGTGATCCTCTGCATGTCTTCAATTTGCACATTGCTCTCACACAAAGGTCATTTACGTGCACAATTTAAACCACAGTGTCGCCGTCACGCTTCCTTGCAACTTTTAATTCCTGATTTTTTGATGTTATTCTTTTAATCAGAGAGGCTCATGGGCAGATTTAGCAGAGTTTAGGCTTTCTGCAATGCTAAGCTAAGCTAACCAACCTCTGCTTGTATCATTTTACTCAACAGACAGAGATGACAGTGATCCCAGTCTTCTCATCAGCTGATATTTCTACCAAACAGTGCCATCAGTCACCAAATGCGATGTACGTGGAGCTGACTTGGCTGCTTCTGGATCAGCTTTGAAGAAATTCCTGTGAACTGTGAGCAGAGACGCTGATGGATGTCGACGTGTCGTGTCTCCTGGACTGAACCCTTCTCCGCATCGGAGATCAAAAGCTCTTTAAAATTCGGTGAAGCTGAATCTCTCACAGGTTTAGACAAGGAGAGATGCTCGGTGCGGCTCACTGAATAAGAAACACCCACCCCTCAAAATCTTTTTATACACACAGGTTCATCTGGTTCAGCATCAAAGAGCAAGAAAAGTAGCCTCCGGCCAAACAACGGTTATAGATTATTTAAGGAAGTATAATGAAAATAGCAGACTGTTTACTAGAGACACTGGCATAAGGACAAAAAGAACATTACAGATGCACTTTATATGATTAAGTCGAGCCACATTTTGATTTACACCTCACCTTCATTTAGCGAGACCATCAAGAATCATGCTAAGCGTCGAAAAGATGAAATAAAATGAAAAAAAGATAAGTTTTGAATACAGGTTCTCCAACAGAATATGTGACTGTCTGCAATGCGACAGGGAGCACATGTAGATCTATGAGCGTCTCACATTAATCCTGTTCACATAACTAAAGATAATAATTAAAAGCATTTATGATCACACAAGCAAGTTTAAGGAAAACAAAGCTAAATATTTAACGCTTTATTTGAGAACAAAAAATGTCAGTGTGGTGCATATGGAGGAAAGAGTCTCAGCTTACTCCTTGCTGGTGTTTATTTTCCCAGATATACGTTGCTTTAGATAAAAGTGTGTGCTAAATGAAAGGCAAGGCAAGTTTATTTATATAACACAATTCATGCACAAGGCAATTCAAAGTGCTTTACAATGGCAAAGAAATTAATTACAAATATGATTTAAAAAGTTGACCTTCAATGGCATGCATTAAAATCATAGAAATAAAACATCATTTAAACAAATAAAATCAGCATGACATTTAATGATAATAAAAACAAAGAAATTGAGACTGATAAAAAGAGAGATAAAATAAAATCACTTTAATAGCTACAGCACAGTGCTGGTATTAAGACAGTTATTAATCAAAGGCAACAGTGAATAGAGAAGTCTTTAACCTTGATTTAAAGGAACTGAACATTGACCATGACAATGGTCGGTGATGCTTAATGACTTCCAGCCAGCACACATTTGTCAAATTAGGTTGAAAACAACTATAATAGCACTTCTATATCTCTACTATAGTGTTAGTCAATTCCCCAAAACCCTTGAATAAGAACAAAGAAACTAAATTTCATCTATCTGTGAGAGAAAAATTAAGCAAAATCTTCAGGAGTTGTTTTCAGCTGGGTAAGTTCTAGTTGCATTTTTCACATCAGCTGCTATTGGTCATGATTTAGGTGTCATTTTGCAGCTGTTTTTCTCGCTAGACTGCACATTCACCATGATGAATGTATTTTCAAACAACTTGCTCCTCTGTGTACTGTTTTATTTTGGTCTCAATCTCTGTAATTTTAGGTTCCCTATTTGTCTCCTCGCTGCTCTGTGGAAACACAGCAGTTCAGTCAACAAGGTGTCAAATTTTTGTCTGTTGGCCACAGCTGAGTTAGTCATGGCTCTTTGTGTCTTTGTGTTACACCAATGCATGCAGGACCTGATGCAAACTAGGTTTTAATTCTGCCTCCGACCAGATTCACTTCATGCTTAGTTTTTTGTTAGTACCCAATACCATTTTCCTAGATAATACACACATCAAGTATTGCAGATTAGCTGTAGTACCTGGTTGCGCCACCAGATGGATTAATACTTTGGAAACCAGAGGAGGTGGGGAGTTGCACAGAGTATACTGGCAGGTTAGCTAGCAACGGGCACCATGACAAAGTCTTCTGTGATACTTAATATCTTCCATTTGTACCAGTGGCATACATAACAGCTTTTTAGGCCGTCGGTATTGATTGATATTGCTGCTTTCATGTAGAAAATATTTCATGTATAGCACCTGTGTGACAGCAGATGTAAGTGAAGCTTTGAGTTTAAGCTGGTACCAATACCTAAGTAAAAAATTACCTTGAACGGCCTCAGTCTTGGGATCTGGACGTTCCATGTTTTGAGACAAATGAAATTCCATGGTTCAACTATTGGAAACTTTGGCTACAAATCCTGTTTGCAGATGTTGAAATACCTCACCAGATAACTGAAAATGTTGAACTCATGATGGCGCCAAAGTTAAAGTCAGGTGACAGCCAATGTAATTACGATTAATTTCGAATGTGTGAACCAAATTTCATAACACTTTTTCCAGAACTTGTCAGTACATGTCGCTAAAAGCCAAAAACCTTGTGGTGGAACTGAAGGAAATATGATCATCAAAGTTTGTAAGATTCATTTAAAAAGCATAGGTGACCAACACTGACGTACCTTGAGCCATGTTAGAATAGAAATGGCCCAAAATATGCTGCACATACCCACCTCTGTAGTCTACATTCTTTCTATGACTAAAAGCAGATTTTTTTTTAAATAAACACAACTTGTGCATTTCCCTGTAGCTCAGTTAATGATTCACTGATGGTTTGCAGAGGACCCAGGGGTGTATTGATGTGTTGTGTAATGCCTGCTGTGGTGTTGGCTGTGGAACTCTCTGTACTGTGGATAGCTATGGATTGCTGTCTCTCTCTGTGGGCCCAAATACACTCATATTCAGGAAGTATTCGATCATAGATTCATTGGTTGTAGTTGCAACAAAATAAACATGATAACTCATCTGAATACATTTATACTATAATTATCAGGTATTTGTATCTGCACTCTTGCTTCTAGAGTTAACTGTTTCTTTGTAGTCCTTTCTGTGGTAGTTATAGAGATATGCAAACAGTTGAGATTTATTGGGATTTTTGGATGCAAACTCTCAAAAACCAAAGAGCTAAAGTGAATAATGCAAACTGTGATTTGTTTTTGTTTGTTTTTTAACTTTTGCACTGAAGTTGTGACCCTTGTAAATCTTCTTTTCTTTTGTTAGCATTTATTCAGCAATTGCCTGGTACCATCTATGTATACCTAAAGGTAAACTGAGGAAAATGGGGCATATCAGTGAAAGCAAAGTTTGATCATGCAATAAATATATCCCAAAATCCATAGAATTCATACTGGTTTTTAAGAAAGACACTGTGAACAGAAACTTGAAGATGCTTCCAGATCTTTGGTTTGTAGTGTAGTTGTCATTATTATATACTCGAACATAATAACGCAAATGTAACAATTCTTGGTCAGTTACATTTCAGATTTCTTACAGAGAAGCACCCCTGTGTGGTCCCCATTGTCTTTAAGCCAGCTGGTAGCAAAAATATCTACTGGGGCTCCTTCAAGATTTACCTGTGCACATACACCGACCTGCCTAATAATGTGTTGATCCCCCTTATCTCTTCAGAAATGCTCTGATCCATTGGGCCTAGACCAGAGGACCTCTCAGAGTGTCCTATGGGGTATGGCACCAGTGGATCCTTTGGGTAGTCTGGGTTGTCCAGTGGGGCCTCTGGGAATCAAATTTATTCTAGTACGCCTGTTGATGCTTCGTCAGAATGGGCTCTAGGAAGTTTGGAGGCCAATCTGCCCATGAGGTCAATATTCCTGGTTGTTTGATGTTTTTGCGATGTGGTGGGGTGCATTTTCCTGTGGGGGTAAGCCAGTGACGTTTGGGATTGTTATTTGCATGAGGGAGTGTGCTTGTTCTGTGACATTGTTTATCTGAGTGTGTAAGTCTCATCACCATGGACGCCAAAGTCCAAGGTTTTCCAGCAGAACACCACAGAGTACAAATATTATCAATGTTATTCACCTCGTCAGTCAGTGATCATAATGTTGTGTCTGATCGGTGTACGTTCATTCAGGTTTTCATTATTCTAATATATATATATATATATATATATATATATATATATATATATATATATATATATATATAAATAAAATTATTATTATTATTATTATTATTATTATTATTATTATTATTATTATTATTATTATTATTATTATTAATAATTTCTTGACAGAGAACATCCTATAGTTATGACTGTTTTTGTTTTCTATTAAATCAGCATATATTATCTTTAGTTATTTTTTGTTTCTGTCTGTTGCAGTGTTGCCTGAGCAGCTAATTTTTCTGCAGCCACCTTCAGAATCTGGTTCCATCAACACAAAGCGTCACTGATTAGGTTGACGGGAACTGCTGGTAAAACTATATTTAGTGGTAACAACACAACAACAGAGGCAAACTCAGACTTTTCTGAACAGAATAGCAGCAGATTATTGTCCTCTCAGACTGTTCTCATCCAGTAAACTCTGGGAATAATCTCTGCAAGGGTTTGAGGATACTGCAGGAGAGCTGCTAGCAAGGAAAAGGTTGGATTTATACTGTTTTAGATGCAAAAGCATTCAGGCGAAGGAATGAAATTATAATCTCCATGTAATATGCAAAAACATATTTTCTGTACTTAGAGTAATAAAAGCTTTAAAAAAAAAACACTAATCCCCTTGATGCTGTACTGTGCTGTAATATTTTATTTTCAATCAGAACCTTCCAGGGATACACATTTTAAAACAGTCCAAAAGTCTGTTTTTACCAGCTGGGATCTGATGTTTAGTCGCTCACATGTGCCGTTCCAATCAGACTGATGTATTTATTGGTGAAGCAATAAAAAACAAAGTTTGATAAAAGCTTGCAGGAGATGCCAGGAAGTCTGACCTGAACAGGCTGCTGTTTGATGGTGGTGAGCTTAGATGATGCCGACTCTGTGTTGAGTGATTAAATGAAAGTCTGAAAAACCCTGCACCTCTTTGATCAGATGACCTGCATCAAAGCCTCCTGCAGTCAGCTGCTGAGCAGATTGTCTTCATGTCAACACAGCTTAGTCTTCCACAGCACGCCACATTTAACTCCGTTAACCCGGCTGCAGCTGCAAGTCGGCCTCATAAACAACATTTTCTTCAGGCTAATACGAACGCTTTGAACTGCATGAGTCATTTTTATGACTTTTAGAATGAATCGAGTGTCACTCATATTAACATCTGGACATATTCAAAGACTCCAAACACATCACTGCTGTTGAGCTGCTTATGAATATTATTTGGACTGATTCCTGATCGAAACAAGTTGGTGTTTCTGTCTGAGACGACTGGACTGAGCCTGTTACACCTGGACTGAGATAGTTGGACTAAGACAGTTGGACTGGATGTCTTCCAATCTAAGACAGTTGGACTAGGTCAGTTAGACCCACTCTGTTTCAGTATGAGTGTTGAACCTGGTCTGTTTGCAGTTTGGACAGTTGGACCAGGTCCGTTGGATCAAGTGTGTTCCAATCTAAGACAGCTGTACTGGGTTGGTTTGACCTGCCCTGTTTCGCTCTGTTCCCGTCCAGGATGGTTGAACTTGGTCAGCTGGACCTAGTCTGTTCCAGTCTAACACTTGCAGCTCAGACACTCAGAGCAGTTCTGTTTCAGTCTTGGACAGTTGAACTGTATCAGGTGGACTGGGTCTGTTTCAGTCTAAGACAGATGGACTGGGATTGGAATTTGAAATTGGACCAGTTCTGTTTCAATCAGTTGAACTGGGTCAGTAGGACTGCATCTGTTCCAGTCTAAGATGGTTGGATCAGGTCTAAGACAACTGAACTGAGTCAACTGAACCCAGTCTTTTCCAGTCAAAGACAGCTCCACCATGTCTGTTGGACCAGGAGTGTTCCAGTATCAGACTGTTGGACCTGGTCTGTTCCAGTTTAGGACAGCTGAACTGGGTAAATTTCCCCCAGTTTGCTCTCGTCTAAGACAGTCTGTTCCAGTCTGGGTAACTTGGAATGGATCTGTTTCAGTAGAAGACAGCTGGATTCAATCTGTTCCGGTAAAAGAGAGTTGGACCATGTCTGTTGGACCGGGTCTGTTCCAGTCTAAGACAGTTGGACTGGGTCAATTGAACCAGGTTAATTTGTTTTAGTACAATGTGCAACAGTTGTCATTTTTACTGGACTTGCAGGATCCAGAGCTCCAGTAGTCACAGAGCAGTAGTTTCCTAGTGTTTGTTCATTCAGTTCATTACATATAGTACATTTGTCACAGACTGTGTACAAATACAGCAATCTTGTATTAGATCAGATTTAGCTAAAAGCTGGTGTCCATGTGCAGTCCTGGCTTCTTTGGTTAATTCATCCAGCATGAAATCATCAGAGTTTCATAGTAAAAACTAAAGATTGTGTCAGAGGAACATAGTAGATCTAACGTTTGGCTACAGAATCTTTACTAGCATTAAAATTCACTTTGTGTCTTCCAGAAATCACATCACACATGTTTTTTCCACAAAGTCAAACAGGCCAATCTTAGGTTCAGAAATACTTATTATTGCTTATTATTGTTACCAGTTGTTGGTGCTGTTGTTGTTTTCACTCATCTGGTTTCCCATACTGTGGAAGTTAATTGTACTCGTGCTCATTCTGACTTTTCTCAATCATTTTCTGACATTCCACTACATCATTTTGTCAAATTTTGACATCATTTCTCTTTGCAGTTCAAAAAAATTCCCTGGAGTTCCTGAATCAGATCCAGATTCTACTCAATTTAAACAGGTCTGGTCTCATTTTACTGCCAGAAGTCTCTAATTCATGCATCAATATGTGCAATACCAAAGTGGACCCTCTGGAATAGCTGCTGGTGCAGGACATAATCTTTAATATAATTTGTCTTTGATGTATAGAAACTTTTATGTGTGTTGTGTTATTATTATTATCATTGTACTGATGTTCTTTCCCACTGTTGCTACATGTTAATTGATTAATTAGCCGATTGCTCATCGTGCTGCTGCAACTCCACGTTGTACATCTTTCAGAGTCTGTTTGTGTCAACTGCATTTTGAATTGCATCTTATCATTTGTGGGTCATTTATGTCGGATTTGGCTTGGAACAGATCAGATTTGTTCTGTTTTCTTGGGAGAAATAATGTATATATGTCAGGCTTGGGTAGGCTTTACATGGGTTTATTTGAGAATGAATCCGAAATATTTGGATCTGAGGAGGCGCTGTTTGAAATTCCGAGCTGACACATTTAAAAACTGGTATTTTTGAGTTGAATGTTGCACATCTCATGTAATTCCCTTAATCTCCAATTCACACTGACGAGGTGTTTTTGCCGCATAAGCAGAAAATCTTGCATGCATTTCTAACTAAACGGTGAACTTAAGGGAACAGCGCAGCTCGTGTTGTCACTGCTGGTAGGTGACACTGAAATGCAGACGCAGATCTTCTGCATGGCAACCAGTGTGCAGCTGCTGACACAGTTAATTGTGATTGGTGGAGCTGAATGACTCTAAAACAGGCCACAGTGAAACTAAACTCCACAGCAGCACTTAGCCTTCACTGCCAGAGGTCAGAGGGAGGGGTGATTCATTAACAGGGGCTTTCCAGTTATTTTCTTTCTGCCCTGGGTAGAAACTGTAGACACTTGATTAATTCTCAGACAAATATCCTGGAGGGTGTGTACTAATATTTGACCTAACACTAAACACCATGATATATATCACAACAAAAACACAGCTCCTGCTGTATGTGTGTCATGGTATCATTGACAGATGAAGGATAACCGAGGCAAGAAACTGCTGTCATGATGTTTGTAACTCAGAGAGGCACAGCGATGCCTCGGGCTGAGCGATAGATGAGCGACCTTCAGACCATCTGAGCCGGAAAACTGCAGCATTTGACGTTTGATGTTAGTGGGTCACTCAATTCATGGAGCCATATGTACAAATTCCAACTCCACCAGCACTAAACTCATCCGTCACAAATATCTTTTGACAATAAATACCAACTCTGTCTCCTAGAAGTCACATTTAGCTAATATGCATCACAAAGACATCTGTAAGGAAGCATATTACTGAAGGAAAAATGATACTTAACACATGCATTTTCATCTGCTTTTAGAGTCAGATCATGATGGCTGCAGGGTAAATAGTGTATCCCAGATATCTTTGTCCCCAACAATGTTTTCCAGCTCCCTTTCTGGGATTCTGAGGTGTTCCCTGGTCAGATGAGATATGTATCCCCTCCGGTGAGATCTGGGTCTACCCTGATACTCCCAGTCTAAGAAGAAAGGAGAAACTCCAAAGGAAGTCATCCGGGAGGCTTCGTGATCTTATGCTGGAACCATCTCAGCTGATCTCTTTTGATGCAAAGCAGCAATGTTACTAAACCGAGCTCCTTGCCTGGTGTCAAAGACTGAGGCCAGTCACCCTGCAGGATACTCATTCAGCCACTTTTACCTGCAATAAGATTCTTTCTATGACGACCCAGAGCTCATGACCATTGGTTAGGGTTAGAACGTAGATTGAGCTTCACCGTCAAGCTGATCTCGCTCTTCTCTAGAATGGTCCGGTATAAAACCTGCATCAATGCTGATGCTGCACCAATCCATTTAGGCTACCTAAACCCAACCACAACTGGGCGTCTGAATGTTAACTCTGCTCTCTAGTTTGAGAGTCATGGGCTTTATGCATCCAATATCCACCCCAACCACCTCCTGTAGACTTCACTGCAGCTTATTAATGTACTGCTCTGTTTATTCAAAAAACAAACAAAAGAAATGTTGCTTTTGAACATAAGCCAACCTGTAATTATGCGACTACTTCACGTCTTTTTATTCAGCACAAGGCTTTTTTCCCCCCTAAAAATATCAACTATGAACTCAAACAACTATTTAATCTATGGTGGAACAAATTATTTAATTGATATATGTGACATTATACTTTCAGTTTACACCTGGTGCCTAAGTTTAGTGTCGTCCCTTATATAAATAGATATATTTCCACCATAAAACAATACCAAAAAGGCACAAATTGGTGTATAAAAATGCACTAGAATGCGGGACATTAGTTCACCAGATTCTCTGATTAATGTGCCCGTTAGGTCAAACACCCATGATGGGTTGAGAAGTCAGTCTGTATGTGCAACCACAGTTCCATATGATGGGATCTTTAACTGAACTGAATCTTCCTCAGTGCTGCTACATCCTAATTGCTCTAAATTCATTTCAAAGGCAAAAAAATTAACAAAATTCTTTCAGATTTTGCAGCTTTTAAAGGGAAGCAAGACTAAATGTAGCTTGAAGAGTATACAAAAAGTCAAAAATGGAAGCAGACAAATACAGTTTCATTGAAAAAAATAATGTGCTAGCAAATGAATTTCATTCAATTTTACAGGTTTATGTGTAGCTGCAATCAGCAAAAATTGATTTCGGTACATTTCTAAAGGGGTGCATGTTATATGGTGTCTTTAAAAATGATTTGAAAGATATGAAACCTCATTAGTGACAGAAAACCTGATCTTGTAAAAGTGAAATTCTGCAGCTGCAACCAATAAAGCCGAGAGAAGCAGCAGGAGAGCTGAAGAGACAGACTCACCTCGTCTGGAATATTTCCTCTCTGGTTTACAGCAACTTCCACGTTAATTAATGTCTCCTGTTCTCAGGGTCACCAGGTACAATTATGGAGAAGAAACATCAAGGTTTAGCTTATCAGGTAAGTTAAACACAGCAGATGTTTTAAAAATTCATGATTTACTGTTTGTGTCAAGTTGTTTAACTCGCACTTTATCACAGATAGTTCAGAAATTAAGAACCAGAACTGCTCACAAATCTTTAAAAGTGCCGGTGCATCACCTCCATTAAGATCACTTTAATAACTCACTGAGTCTGCTATGCTTACATGCTAATTTACAACAGCCAATACCTTTTAACAGAAACACATTGCATTTGAATCACAGAAATTCAGAAACGATTCTTAAGGACCAAAACTACAAAGTGTATCTGCAGAATATGAACCTTCTGATCCCCAAAATCCACCAGTGGGTTGGAAAGGCATGTTATCTTTAAAAGTATTGCCAAAATTAACCATTTATCAGCCAGAAAGTGCTACAAATTGTAAAAAAAAGTCCACTTCCACAGTTTTTGAACTATTCATGTGTGTGGTGTGCAGTTACGTTTGGGAAAATGAAGCAAATCTGAGCTTAAAATTTGCTAAAAAAAAATAAATAAATAAATAAACATTTTGCACTAGATCCTGTAAAAAAACAAAAACTTCTGAGCCCCTCGGTGCAACTATGAAGTAACGACAGCAACAGTCACATGACACAATTTCAGGGACTTATTTGGCTGAACTGCAGGTGGTGTCTGAATTAGAGATTCAGAACAAAATAAAACATATTTGATCAGTAAAATAAATGCAACATGGCTTTAAAACAGTGCACAGAGCAGCAATTTGTTTGAAGATATATTCAGTTTGGTGAAACATCTTTAAGGCGTGCAGAGTAGTGGGAAAAATGTCTGCAAAATGACAGCATGAAACACGACCAATAGCAGCTGACACGAAAGAATAATTACAATTTGTGCTACTGGAAGCAACTCCTCAAGACTTTATTTCATTTTTCTCTCATAAATGTTAAGCTTTTTTGTTTTGGTAATTAGCAAACACATTTTTTAGGCCAGGAGTGTCACTCATTTTAGTTCAGGGGCAACATACAGCCCAATTACATCTCAAGTGACCAGTAAAATCAGAGAATAATAACCTATAAAAAACGACAACTCCAAATGTTTCCCTTTGTTTTCGTGCAAAAAAGTACATTCTGAAAATGTTCTCATTTTAATGTACTATCTTTTTTACAAAACATCATGAACAACCTTAAGAACAGAGTATCTACAAAGGCAGATGACATGTAGTTACAGGTATCTGGAGCTGAACAACAGAGGATTTTATTTGATGACTAAAACAGCTCGTCAATTTACATTAATTTCCACATCTGTGTTGTAATCCTGATCACCTGAACTGATACACTATTCACCCTCGTGTCGTCCTGCGGGTCAAAATTGACCCGTTTTAAAGTTTTAAAATGTGGAAAAAAATATATTTTCACAGTGAAACTTCTGATGTCCGCATTTTCTACATTTTTGGGAAATCTTTGAACATTTTTTGATGGAAAAAAACAAATGTTAAAAATGTTTCTTAAGAACATTGACAAAAAAATCAGCTAAAATCCAACGAATTTTGCTGGATTTTGGCTGATTTTTTTTTGAATGTTCTTAAAGAAAACATTAGAAGTTTTACTGATATATATGTAATCACTTTAGATATTTTTAGGATTTTTTGGAAGATTTTTAATCATCTTTTCAAAATATTTACAAGGATTTTCTTACCAAATTTGGGGAATTTTTTTGAAATAAAACTTTTAAGGGAAACTTGTAAGGAATTATTGGAATTTTCTTCCTGGAGGTTTTGCAAATTTTCAGAAATTTGGGGAATTTTTTGGGTGAATTTTTGGATTTTTTCAGACAAGGAAACATTATTTTTTGGTGCCCGTAAATGAGGACAACAGGAGGGTTAAAGAGGAAGGTTAAATTATCTGCCTGCCTTGTAAATGTTTTAAATTTATTCATAAAAGTTGTGGCAGTGCACGAACAATAGGGTTCCGTCAGACCAAACTCTTTGGTACTGAAGCTGCTGACTGACATTACATTGCACCGATGTCTTTAAATATTTCCACAGTAAAGATTAATTTTCACAGAACTTTTTTCTTCAGTGTGCAAAAGTGTCTGAACCGGCATTTTACTTAGAGTCGGCTTAGTCACTGTTTAACTGAATCAACTGAAACTTGACGTCTTTTCTACACTTTGCAAAATCATCTGTGTTTGACAGCCCTGTTTTAGCCTATACTGCCTCTTCTCCTTTGAGTCATTTTTTAGCGGTTGCCAGGTATTTAAACTTTGATCGCTAAACATATCTTTTATCTATAAGGCATTGTGGTGCAACAGCTTTTGTTTTAAATGTGCTTTATAACTACTGATGACCAGATATTGTGCCTCTCTGGAGCCATCTACCTGGATGATAAATCAACACAGATAAACCCTCATATGTTTCTTCTTCTTCTTCTTCTTCCAGAAGGCGTATAATCTCCATCTGCAGATGGCAGAGGTCAGCTGCTCGACCCAGCTGGAAACCAGATCCTGCACCAGGAATGTTCATCTTTCTGCTGAGAGGTCGACTCAGAAAAGCATTTTAGCAGCGTTGATCCAGAAACCTGCTGATCTGCAACACACCTCAGTGCTTACACTGTTTACATGATTATCATTACGTCACATTCTAAAGGGTTTTTAGTGAGATTTCTTACTACAGTATATAGTGTAGAAGCATCTGTTTTTATTGCTAGACTACAAGATAACAAGGGAATTTCCTTCATTTGGTTCCATGAGAACAGCAGTCTGTACTTAATGCACATAACAGCTATGTCAGCTAAACTGTGCTTCAACATAGGGAGGTGTTCTGAGCTAAATTTCAGGATGGAAAAACTATCACAAGTCAGGGTTCATGTTTACAGTGCTCTTCTTTAAACTGTATGTTTAGCTGAGGCTTTAGATTAGATTTGCAGGTTACTGGTCATAAACGTAAGTATTGAATGATCGAAAAGTCAGAAAAACCCTGAAGACATCCTGACAGATGCACCAATTTGTGAATTTCAGACATTTCACTCAAAAACTCAAATGTGATGTTGCCACCAGAGGAAAAATCAGTCTGTATGAGACATGTTCTGGAGACCATGACTGTCTGAGGATGATCTATGCCAATCAGACATAACATTATGACCACCTGCCTAATATTGTGTTGGTCCCCCTTTTGCTGCTAAACCAACCCTGACCCGTCTGATGGACTCCACTAGACCTCTAAAGGTGTGCTGTGGTATCTGGCACCAAGATGTTAGCAGCAGCTCATTTAAGTCCTGGAAGTTATGAGGTGGGACCTCTATGGATCGGACTTGTTTGTCCATCACATCCCACAGATGCTGGCTTGGATTGAGATCTGGGGAATTTGGAGGCCAAGTCAACACCTCAAACTGGTTGTTATGCTCCTCAAACCATTCCTGAACCATTTTGCTTTGTGGTACGATGCATTATCCTGCTGAAAGAGGCCACAGCCATCAAGGAATATTGTTTCCATGAAAGGGTCTACATGGTCTGCAACAATGCTTAGGTAGGTGGTACGTGTCAAAGTAACATCCACATGGATGGCAGGATCCAAGGTTTCCCAGCAGAACTTTGCCCAAAGCATCACACTGTCTCTGCTGGCTTGCCTTCTTCCCATAGTGCATCCTGCTGCCATGAGTTCTGTAGATAAGCAATGCACCCGGCCATCCACATGATGTAAAAGGAAACATGATTCATCAGACCAGACCACCTTCCTCCATTGCTCCATGGTCCAGTTCTGATGTCCATTGCTGGTCTTTCAGTGGTGCACAGGGTCAGCATGGGAACCCTGACTGGTCTGCAGCTATGCAGCTCCACAAACAACAAACTGATGCACTGTGTATTCTGACACCTTTCTACCAGAACCAGCTTTAACTTCTTCAGCAATCTGATCAACAGTAGCTTGTCTGTTGGCCAGTTTTCCTCTCCACATGCATCAATGAGCCTTGGCAGCCCATGACCCTCTGCCTGGTTCACCACTGTTCCTTCCATGGACCACTTGTGATAGATCCTGACCACTGCAGTCCAGGAACACACCACAAGAGCTGCAGTTTTGGAGATGATCTGACCCAGTCTTGTCAAACTCATTAAAATCCTTAGGCTTGCCCCTTTTTCCTGCTTCAAACATCACCTTTGAGGACAAAATGTTTTGTTTGTTTTGTTTAGTGTTTGTCTAATATATCCAACCCACGAACAGGAGCCATGATGAAGAGATAATCAGTGTTATTCACTTCACCTGTCAGTAGTCAGAATGTTCGGTCTGATCAGTGTATTATCTGGATAAGCAAAAAGCTTCACAGGCTGCTGATATTAAAAGGTGTTTTCCATTAGAGAGCGGTTGTTGTGGCTAAAATGACAGTCCTATGCAACTAAACTGGATTCTCATTCATGTTTTGAATCTGTAATTTTTACAAACTCTCCAATCCAGCAGGTTGCAGTAATGAACCTTTAATCTGGTTTGCCAATAAACCCAAAAGTACAGAACAAGAACATTATCAACTGTTGTCATTTCCAGAGCTTACTTCACATAAATCACATACATGAGCTCACAATGATGTACAAAAAGCACAACTTAAACAAAGATAATGGATATATAGGACCACACTAATAGTATCAAGGTAACCTCCTCTATTTTTAGGAGTTAAATGGCAACACTAATAGTCTTTCCAGTAATAGAAATTCTACACAGGTTGACCGGATGTAAAGGATCCCACTGATGTGCTTAAGTGTCGGATAAAACCCACTGACATCACTGTCTTCCTGTTTCAGAGTGTCTCCATCATCTTCCTAATGGAGCAAAGTCCGATTGATGATCAATTCCACATGGATTTCTGCAGCTCTTCTTGGATTACTAGAAGCATCTGGATCCATCAGGAGAGGATCAATTTCATGACATAAGCTCACTAGTGTGAGGTTACATCATGGGCTCACCTTCGCTGACAAATCATAATTCAAAAGCATAGTTTTCGACAAGATTAGCTGAACCTGTTGTGACATTTACAATTTAGAAATATGATCAAACCAACAATCCAAAGTCAGACAGTGATCTAAAAAAAAGGTAACTGATGTCCTGAGGTGGGGATAGAAGAAAAGTATTGGGGTTAAAATGGTAAATCCTCTGGGTAGCAGGAATGTGATGCAGAAATTTCACTGAAAACAGTAAAAAATCTGGTTGTCACCTTGGATTCCTTGCTCAATAAACTCACTAACATGTAATGTAACCACAACGTCTGAGTCGGTTTTAAGATATCGATGCAGGATTTAGGCCAGACTTCAAAGATTTGCAGCGTTGCTACCGGACAAATTGATCCTGTTTACAGCATTAATGGTTCACAATAACTGCTTCACAATGTTACATATGAGACATTAAATGTGCTTTTCTCCACATTTGTGTAACATTCAGTTAGTGCTGCAACTAATGACGTTTTTGTTGTCACAAAATCTGTCTTTCTATTTCTTCATTTTGTCAATAAAATTCATGCAATGACAGCAAACATCACATATTTAAATTGTTCCGTGGAATTAGCGGTCCAAAATTTTCCAATTTTACCAAATGAAACCCTCAAAGGCTGAGAAATATTTGACTCTTTCGCTAAAACACAAATCAACTGACAGTTTCAGCTATTTACTCTTCACCTTGCACTACATTTTTTGTATTTTTAATTTTTTTTCTGTAGTTATTTTGTTTTTCTCTTTCCGTATTCCTAAGGTGACACCAACAGCCGAAACCAAATTACTTGTATGTCGTGTACTTGACCATTAAAGCTGATTCTGATTCTGATTCTTTCTGAGGAGATGGAGGAAATTCACCTTAATCAAAAATGTTAGTTTGGCTTGTTTCCATTACCTGCTTTGGAGGGAATAAATGGAATAAATTAAGGTCTGATGGTCATTGAACCAGTTATGTGTTATGTCTGGTTCTGTTGGGAAAAGTTTATTCTAGGCATCTTATTTTTTAAAAGACTGCAGAAAACATATGATTTGCAGCAAATTGTGCAACTGAAAAACCATGACTGTCTCACTCAAGACCAACAGTCATGTGAAGAAATCCTCTGGGAGTTTTCAGCTGAACTGCAGGCAGTTTTTATAGCAAATTAAAAATGTAAGTAGTCAAATATCCGTAGCATGGAGAGCCACTAGTGTTGGTGACACCCGTGGGTCCTTACAGTTGCTGTACATGTTGATTTTTTTTTAAAAAATCTACATTTTTAAAAAAATTACCAGAGGAATTCAAGGTTCCGCTTTTATGATTCATGACAATATAACTGTGTTGTACTACACAAAAGACTGAGTTCTCTCTACTTCTAATCATGGTGTCCTGGGGTTGTGACTCGATAGTCTTATTTATGGTGTGAGTAATTTACATACTACAGATTAAACACCAACAAAAATTCTGTAAAACATGATCTTACTAGACTAAACTTTGCTTCCATTAACTGCTTTGGAGGGAATAAACTAGGCTCGGTAGTGTTGTCAGAAGGTGGCGCTGTAGGCCACGTTACAGACGGTTGTAATAAACAGTAGAAGAAGCAAGAAGTAAAACCAGAGTTGTGTTCCAAATCACACACTTACTTTTTACTGCAGCTGCCTTCACAAAGTGTGAACTGTTTCATGCAGTTTGCATACAAATGACACAAACTTTGCCACAATGATGTATCTTAAATGTTTGTGTACTTTCTGTAGTTTAATGTTGTTTGTACTCACATGAAGCACTGTAACATATGTGATGCAACTGCATAGAGGATTATGGGTCAGACTGGTCAGAAAAGCATCCTACAAATTGTAGAAGGACATCTGGGTATCTTGAGCCTGCTAACATTTGACTTTCTGGCTTTCTACTTCAGACTCTGCTCGCATAAAAGGAAAAGTTTATCACATCATTTGTCTCTTCTTCTGCACAAAATGAACCGATCATGTCCTGCTTTAGTAAACACAAGTATGATGGTAAAAAGCTCCCCTTCTGTAAATGGTGCAGGACAGTAATGCTGGTAGAAAACTGTTACTTGTGTGTTTTTATTTTTATTTATATATATATATATATATATATATATATATATATATATATATATATATGTATATGTATATGTATATATATATATATATATATATATATATATATATATATATATATATATATATATATATATGTATATGTATATGTATATATATATATATATATATATATATATATATATATATATATATATATATATATAGATATATATATATATATATATATAGATATATCAGCACAGGAAGTACTGAGTGAAGTCAGGCACTGGTGAACAGTGAAGGAAGACGAGATTGAGCTTGGTGGGCAGAAGGTTTTCTTTTAAAAATCTTCCTGATGGCAGCTTGGATAAAAGCCTGGTTGTGTGTAAATTGTACAACAAAGAGTTTTCTGATCACTGCGTCACTTCAAGCCCACGGTATCACCTCAATGTAAAACATGTTGCTGTTAGCACCAGAGCTAAAGTTAGCTACGAGTCATGCTAACGGCTAACGGTGTAGCCATCCCATAATAGACCACTTTTCTAGACAGTGCTTGAGTTTACAGAAAGTCTTAAAATGTTGAATAAAATCGCTATAATTGCACTTAGATTTGCAGTAATCTGTGAATGTAGCAGACAGATGAAAAATGCAGATAAATAGAAACGAATCATTTTTGTGGTTTAAGTTTTTACTCCGTCGAGGCTCTGCCTCCTTGGAGGAGGAATAACCTAAACAACAAAAATATCTCTTTGAATAACTTCATTATAGACTTTTTGTTTATAAAAAAATTACATAAAAATTGATATTCCTCTAAAAAGAACCATCAAAATTCCACCATTTATCAGACCCAGAAAAGATGAAAACAGAATGAATCTCTGGATTTTCAACTTTCTGAAGCTCCTTGAACTACTTATGCTGATTTTATGTGCCATACAGTGGAAAAAACAACTAAATTCAGGCTTTAAGTCATCAAAATGTCTGTCAACCACAATTTAATTTGAATTGAAAAACTTCACTGATTGTGTCAAATATTGCTATTTGACAAAACTGCAATTATTGTGATTAATTAATTACAAAGCCTGTAATTAATTAGATAAAAAATTTTAATCGCGTCCCACCAGTAATATATATATATATATATATATATATATATATATATATATATATATATATATATATATATATATATATATATATATATATATATATATATATATATATATATATATGATCAATGCAGCTGATTATTGATAACTGACAGCTGCACATTAGAGCTGTTAAACTTTAAACTTCATATATTTAAACATTGTATTTAAGTGTATTTAAGTCTGACACCATCCCATAATGCAGGATGTAAATCAAAGTGAAATTAATGTTAGATTGAATATTTTCTATAATAAATACCAATTGATAAATCAATGTTCTAACCAGTGTTCTATCAGCTGCAGGAAATCAAACATAAAAACATATTTATGTGATTTCTGCATCACCAGCTGAATACATATCGGGTTTCCATGGCAACACGATGCATCCAGTGTGTGATACTGTAACTACACGGCTTCATTCAGTGGTTTTAGTAACGTACAGATCAATAGGTTTACAGATAAAACCAGGTTAGTTCTGCAGCATAAGTTACCATCTAGCTCTGTAGCATCAGTTACCGTGGAGATCTAGCTCTGTAGCATCAGTTACCGTGGAGATCTAGCTCTGTAGCATCAGTTACCATGGAGATCTAGCTCTGTAGCATCAGTTACCATGGAGATCTAGCTCTGTAGCATCAGTTACCATGGAGATCTGGCTCTGTAGCATCAGTTACCATGGAGATCTGGCTCTGTAGCACCAGTTACCATGGAGATCTGGCTTTGTAGCATCAGTTACCATGGAGATCTAGCTCTGTAGCATCAGTTACCACGGAGAGCTAGCTCTGTAGCACCAGTTACCATGGAGATCTGGCTTCGTAGCATCAGTTACCACGGAGATCTAGTTCTGTAGCATCAGTTACCATGGAGACCTAGTTCTGTAGCATCAGTTACCATGGAGATCTGGCTTTGTAGCATCAGTTACCACGGAGATCTAGCTCTGTAGCATCAGTTACCATGGAGACCTAGTTCTGTAGCATCAGTTACCATGGAGATCTGGCTTTGTAGCATCAGTTACCACGGAGATCTCGCTCTGTAGCATCAGTTACCATGGAGACCTAGTTCTGTAGCATCAGTTACCATGGAGATCAAGCTCTGTAGCACCAGTTACCATGGAGACCTAGTTCTGTAGCATCAGTTACCATGGAGATCTAGCTCTGTAGCATCAGTTAGCCCTGTAGCACCAGTTACCATGGAGACCTAGTTCTGTAGCATCAGTTACCATGGAAATCTAGCTCTGTAGCATCAGTTACCATGGAGATCTAGCTCTGTAGCATCAGTTACCATGGAGACCTAGCTCTGTAGCATCAGTTACCATGGAAATCTAGCTCTGTAGCATCAGTTACCATGGAAATCTAGCTCTGTAGCATCAGTTACCATGGAGACCTAGCTCTGTAGCATCAGTTACCATGGAAATCTAGCTCTGTAGCATCAGTTACCATGGAGATCTAGCTCTGTAGCATCAGTTACCATGGAGATCTAGCAGGTTTAAAGACAGACAACATAAACTCAACATACCTGCTGACACACTAAACTCATACAGAACTCTGTTGTTTGCAGCTGCTGAAAAAGAACTCGAAGAAGAAGAAACCAGCAAAACTTTGTCCTTCTGTGAGAGAAAAAAGTAGAGAAGTCTTCAATCAGGGAAGATGAATTGACCATGTGTCGTGGTTTCTCTTAGATATTGAGGATGTGCAGATGTTGAAGAAAACATCTGTTGACACTGACTTGCTTAACAATAAGTTTATTATAAAGAAGAACAGCATCGATCAGACAGAGAGACTGCCTGAGAGGATTCAGAGCCAATATGAACCTCCCCGAATGATAACCGAAGGTCTCTTTTATATGCTTTGGACAAGTATGAGGTCACAGCATATGTTTCCTAATTAGGAGACATCTGGTCATAGAACAAGACCCTACTGATCAACCCCCTATCATTAAGACACCCAAAGAGCCATTAGGGCCCCTGAGATCAATTATCATTACCTAGACATAACGACTCCCAATCTAATCACAGCAATGACTTCCTTCAGCAGAAGAACACATTCTATTCTGACAAGCAACATCTATTTCAGATCAAAGCAACATATATTTCAGATCAGATACTACATGTGACAGAAACAATGAGAGAAACAGCTGATCAGTCATGAGGTTAAATGTTTGCTACGTCAGAACTTACTCATGAAGGTTGTTTCCATCCAACATAAAGCTACATAATACAACAAAGTCACTTTAACTTTGGCAACATTGGGAAAGTTCCTTTGAATTTGACTGTTTCTGTTAAGTTTTTCTAATGCAACACTTCAAAATCCACACAAAAGTGCGCAGATTTTATACAATGGAGTGAAAATGGCAAAAGTAATAATTCCACATGTTCATTTGCATCTTCAAACTGAACATTTCTTCAAGTTGTCACAAACACCACAGGACACCTTTAATCTGCAAAAGACTGGCCGAGCATGTTCATATTTTTAGACATAGACTTGGATAACTTTATTAATCCCCAGAGGGAAATTAAGTTGTTTCAGCAGCTGGATATTCAATAAAAGGGTAAACAATAAGACAACACAGAATATTAGAGTATAATTTTTCAAAAATTTCCCCGCTGCAGGATCAATAAAGGTTTAATCTATTTTAATCTATCTACAAAGTGAAAGGAGAATAAAATAAAATTGAAATAAATTTTAAAAATAAAATAGAGTAAAACAAAATAAAATAAACTTAAAATAAAATAAAAATTAAATTAAATTTAAAAATAAAAAAGTATAATTAAATAAAACAATCTTAAAATAGTATAAAATAAAAAATGTAATTAAATTGAATTGAATTGAATTTAAAAATAAATTAAATAATAAAATTAAATAAAATACAATTAAATTATATTTGATTAAGTCAAACACAAAATTTATTAAATTAAAAACACAATAATAATAAATCAAATTAAAATAAATGAAAATAAAATAAAATCGATTTTTTGTTATTTTAAATATTTTCTTAACATATTTTATCAGCTGCTTCACATTCATAGTCACTCTCCCGTCTGCCTTGTTAGAAACACTCAGTCATTTGATGAGGACATTAATCATCACCAAACTCTGTAGTGGAAAAAACAATAAAGATGTTTCTTCTTAAAACACTGTCTGTCCTTCAAGAGCGGCTGAATGAGAAGCTAATCTTCAGACAGTGACGTCCGTTCAGCAGCAGGAACACTTTGTTTTGGGGAGTGTAAATACAACCATGGAAACTAAGTCTTTATATAACAGTAAGGAACCAATAAACCCAGATTAAATTGCCCAACCGGTTCCCACTTAGCACAGAGACTTATCTTATGAATGAGAATAAATACTGATCATACTGCAAACCGGTTCTCATTGAGATCTAAGACAACACAATGTAAAACCAGATGGTGCAGTTGTGTTTTCTTTGCCTGGATTCTTTCTTTCTTTTAAACTTACTTCTTTACTTCCTCTTATTTTGCTTGAATGATCACATCAGATGTGTAAATTCCTCACATGGCTGAACACTTGACCCCTCGATTACAGCGACTGTGAGAATATGAATCAACTCCTGCTCATCTAGATTATGTAACCGGCACAGATCGTAGATTTCTGAAGTTATTTTAAAGCTTTTTATCTGAAATGAATCAGTATTGTGAGATATTTAGCTGGAAATACGAGTCAAAAACAAACAGGTCACTGTGAACTGATCATCTGATGGCAATACTACACACAATAATAACACAAAGATGCACCAAACAACTCATGAAAGTTTCACGTGGACCATTTTAATACAAACATCCTGCATGTTTTCCAATCAGTTGTGTTTCAGGCGTTGTTGACAGCAGACAAAGTCAATGGGACGAACAGGCAAACACAACCTCCACTTAAATTTACAGTTTTAACCAATATGTTATCTGCAAACAAAAATGACACCAATTTTTCAGAGCCATAAACTTCAAAAAGAGAAGGAATTGTTGGATTTTTTTTTTAACTTTCTGATGCTCCTTAAACAAATATGGACATACGACGTTCAGATCTGTTGGGAAAATTACCCAAATCTCAGTGTAAAAATTGTGATATTTCACCGAAAATCACTGTATTCTACATGAAGAATATAGAATGTGCAACAGATTGTGCAACTGAAAAACCATGACTGACTCAGTCAAGACCAACAATCATGTGACAAAAACTTCTGGGAGTTTTCAACTGAACTGCAGGCAGTGTTTATAGCAAATTAAAAGTGTAAGCAGGACAGTATCCATCGCATGGAGAGCCAGTTTTGATGCTGAACATCTGTGGGCCCTTAAAATTATCATACATGTTTATTTCAGGAATTCAATTCCCTTTTTTATGATTTATGACAATATAATGGTGTCCTACAGAAAAAAAACAAAAGATTCTATTTATCTATGTCTAGTCATGGTTGTCCTGGGGTTAAGACTCGATCGTGTTATTTATGGTGTGAGTAATTTACATATTTTGGATTAAAACACAACAACAATTCTATAAAATACAACCTTACCGCACAATAATAGGTATTAATGCTGAGAAAAATGCCAAAAACACATGATTTGTAGCAGATTGTGTCACTAAAAAACCATGACTGACTCACTCAAGACCAACAGTCGTGTGACGAAAAACCATGAGAATTTTCCGCTGAACTGCAGGCAGTGTTTATAGCAAATTAAAAAGTTGAAAAATATCGATAGCATGGAGAGCCACCAGTTTTTATTCCAGTGTTGGTGACACCGGGGGGCACTTAAAGTTATCGTACATGGTGATTTCAGTGTTGTTTTTTTATGTTTTTTTTTTTACATCTTAAAAAATTATCTGAGGAATTTAACATTCCTTTGTTATGATTTATGATGATATAACTGTCATAACAGACTGAGTTCTCTCTACTTCTAATCATCATGGCTGTGCTGTTCCCATAAAGACTTTGGGGTTAAGACTCTATAGTGTTATTAATGGTGTGAGTAATTTACATATTTTGGATTAAAACCCAACAAAAATTCTATAAAACACAACTTTACCAGACTATAATAGGCTGACATCCTACAATATTATCAATTATGAAGCTCAATCTGACTGTTTTTCTTCACAGAGGGTTTAAATAACCCTTTCTTATAGTGCACTCATTAGAACAAAACTTAATATTTTTCGTAGAGATGTAAGAACCAATCAGCAGTTGGACCTAAATCATTCGAAGCAGACTTTGAGTTTGGTTCTGTTGGATGTTTCTTCCTGTTAAAGTAGAGTTTATCAGTAGTAGTTTAGTAGTGGTAGTAGTTTAGTTTAGTATTAGTAGTAGTTTTTCATGTTTTCCATGAAAACTCACACTTTTATCCATGTACTAACATAACTGCACAAGGGTTTTCTAATCATCTCATCATCTAATCATCAATGAGCCTTTCAACACCATTAGCTAACACAATGTAGCATTAGAACACAGGAGTGATGGTTGCTGGAAATGTTCCTCTGTACCTCTATGGAGATATTCCATTAAAGATCATCTGTTTCCAGCTACAATAGTCATTTACCACATTAACAATATCTAAACTGGATATATGATTAATTTAATGTTATCTCCATTGAAAAAAAAGCTGTTCTTTCAAAACAAGAACATTTCTAAGTGACCCCATACTGTTTAGCAGCAGTGTAGGACTGAATGTTTCTCAACAAAACTTTATCCAGAGCATCACCTGCCCCATCAGCCTTCCGTCTCTTTTCCAGGTGAACTACAAACTTGACTGTCCAAATTGTAGAAAGAAAACAAGCCACCTTCTTCCATTGCTCAATGGTCCAGTTCTGAAGCTCATTAATGGAGCTTTTGGTGGAGGAACTGGAGTCAAAACGTTGAGGCTGATCGGTGCAGAAACTTGAGTCAAAACTGGAGCTGAACAGAAATGTGAACAAGGTTTTTTTTACCGCAGCCTGTCTGCAGTGTATTTCAGATCACTACAATGCCGATCTGAAATATCTCCAGCTCTTTGAAATCCTGCACTGCAAAACAAGCAGAAAAGTAAACAGGTGATGCATTCAGATTTATGCTCCTCTAAATAGAGTCTGGGGCCTCCACATGAGGAATTCTGCCTGGAATACAAAATGAGGCTCTGCAGCCGAGATACAGGTAAACACAACAAACCGCCAGCCTCCTGCTCTGCTCCCAGAGATAAATCTTAATAGAAATACATTTCGTATTCGACATGCAAATTTTGTGGCAGGGTTTTTAAATCCTCTCCGTGTGCACACGTGAGCATCCGCACGGCGCCCAAACCCGCCTGTAAAATCTGCATCTTCCGTTGGATTTACCAGGCTGTTGGGTGACCAGACGTGGTTGCCTGGCAACCCCCGTTTGCATGGGAGGCAGGGAGTGATGGGATGGCAGCACATTCACCCAGGAGAGACCAGGCTGTTTGGGTGGAGAGACATGATTCAGACAGAGAGGGAGGAAGAAGAAGGGGAATCCTGAGTCCAAGATCAAACACGAAATCTATAAGCAAGAGGACAAAAATTTAAAAAAAATATGAGTACTAGTGCTGGAAATAACCATGTTGCACATATTCTTTCATGAATAGAAACCTTGTGATAAGTACTAATATTGCACCGATTTTATTTATATTGCACAGACTTGGCCAGAGGCAGAAGATTATGGATATAACATACATTCTAGTGTATCCAGAAAAATAGATACTGAACAGTGTTTTTAAATGTACAAAAGCATGAATGTCCCTCTGCCAATATGGACTATTTGGTGTAGATTTATCTGCAACAAAACAAAGTGTCCTGAATCCACTAAATGTTCAAACTGTATAGTTTGTCTTCATGTTTTTTCTCTTGTGTTCTGCTTTATTATCCACTTTCTCCCCCTTTAGAGGTTTATCTTGCTACTCTGTGGGTGTCTCAGACCCCCCAGGTGAAGCAGTAGAGCACAGCTATAAAAACTAAATTAATAGCTACGTTACAGTGTGTATGCGAGGACTTTTATTAGAGCATCTTCAGCCAGACTTCCTCAGTGAAGCTGCTCCCCTGACAGACGCTTCGGCTTTTATTGGCACTAAACCTCCTGTTCTAATCAAAACAAAACAAAACAAAACTAATGGAGGGCCGGAGAACAACGGAGGCTGCCTACAGTGAGCCGGAGGTATTGTTGTGCTAATGGGGGATATGGGACAGAATTACCCGGCCTTATATAAGTGATAAAAAAAGGGGAACTCCTACTGTGTTCGCCACCCTGCAGCCAAACATAGTCACCTCCCTGGGAGCTGGTGGAGGGGGTTTGGGTGAGGAGCTGAATAGACGGAGGCATGTGGGACACCCGAGCACCGACTACACCCACCCAATCTGCAACAAAGAGAGGAATAGCATGGAAAAGCTCAGCAGCTCTGTCTCTGGAGATTATCGCAGTTTTTATCAGAAGCCTTTCACAGCTTGGATTCAAATAAATAAGACAACTCAACAACAAAACTCTGAATGAAAGCAAAAGATCTTTCAGATGATGTGGTGTGAATGAGGTTAAGTCAATAATTCTCCAAGAGACATTTGATGGTATTGATGGCGGAAAAGCTTTTATTCTCACATAACCACGATCCATACAGTAGTTGTAGTGTTTCTGTCCATACTGGGGCTCCAGTTGACGATTTTCTCTATTGCTGTTTGTTTTCTTGATTAATCAGTTAGTTGTTTGGGCTATACAGTGTTCAGAAAATGGTGAAAAAAAACATCTTGAAGATGCTGAGGACAACAATTGTCCAGGTATTTGGTGGAAATAAAATGCTTTTCACAGAGCTTTTTCCATTGATTTTTCTTCATACAGCCAAATACTAATCAACATCACATATCCCGGCCAGGAAAGAGTTTCATTCAAATGGTGAAACATCAATTTTGTTAATTTGTTAAAAAGGATTTTTGTCAAAATATGAACTACAACCCAAAGATATTCAGATTACTGTCACAGAGGAATGAAGAAACCAGAAAGTATTAACATTTAAGAAGCCAAAATAGGAGAATTTCAACTTTGTTTCTTAAAAAGTTACTCAAAAATGATGAATTGATTTAAAAATAGTTGGTGATTTATCAAATAATTGACAACTTACCAATGAATCATTGAAGCTCTTGTTGAAACCAAACCATACCAATGGCTTTATTCTACAAGTCTACAAGTCTCATTTAAAAATGGTCAAAAATAAATATTTTGTATCAAATTCTGTAAAAACAATACATACTCAACTGTCACATCACAAAAACTCTTTTTGACTGAACTGCAGCCTGTGTAAGTAAACATTTTCCTATCACTTTTTGTTTGGACAACCAAATGCAAATGAACACCACATATCTCTTTAAGTAAAGGCTTTCATTTAAATGGGGAAACAGATTTTGATCCTTAGTTAAGAAGGACTGTTGCAAATGTATGAAATAAAACCCAAACATATTCAGTTTATTGTCACAGACAAGCAAAGAAACCAGAAAATATTCACATTTAAGAAGCTGGAATAGGAGAATTTCAATTTTGTTTCATAAAAAGTTACTCAAAGTCAATTAATTGATTCTAAAAAGTAGTTCACGATTCATCCAATACTTGACAACTTATCGATGAATCGTTGTAGCTGTTGTTGACACCAAAGCACACCAATTGTTTTATTCTACAAGCCTCATTAAAAAATAGTCAAAACAAACCTTTTCCACCAGATTCTATAAAAACAACAAATTCTCAACCAGCATTCAACAGTCACATGACAAAAAAACCTCTTCAGCTGAACTGCAGGCTGTGTAATTATGAACTTTTTCCATCGTTTTTTGTACAACCAAATGCAAACCAATGACATGTATCTCTTTCAGTAAAGACTTTCATTTTGATGGGGAAACAGGTTTCGTTCTTTTGTTGAAAGGGGTTGTTGCCAAGATATGAACCATATGTTTTCATTTGTAATCAAATATGTCACTTGTCCAAAGGGAAGCTGACATTTTTCACTTCACTTCAGGATTTTTTCACTTCGGGAAACTGCCTGTTGTTGGTAGTTTCCAGTTGAATCCCATCAGTGGGTGGTTCGGCTTCTGCAAACTCCTCTACAGCAGCCTGGAGCTTTTTACAGTAAAACCGTTGTGTGCTGGAAAATAACAGACTTGTGTATCCTGATATGTGACGACACCGGGAGGCAAAAGTGTTAATAGCTCCTCAAAGACCCGCAGTCAAACAGAGAAGCAGTAATTGTTCAAATATGGTGATTATTGTGTCTCTCTAGGAGGATTCATGGTGTCGAAAGTAATAGAATCATGGACGGATTATGAAGCTTTGGGCTCCTGGGCACAGACTTATTAAAAGGCCTCCCACTGTGCAGACACTTAATCTCTTTTAGGCTTTTTAAAAAAATTCTGACAGTTTTTTTTGCTTCTCTTTGCACTAGTTAGTCGTCTCATGTAGCCATTTGTTGTCTCTTTGTCGTCATATTGCATCTGTTAGCATCTTTTCTTTGTCTTATTTTACCTCTTTGAAGCATTGATTCTTCTCTGTGGTGTCTCGGTAGTCATTTAGATTGACATATTACCAGGAAATGTTTCCAGTCCCTTCAAACTGGGACTCTGACGCCTTTGGCCTCCTTAATAATTTATCAGTACTTTGAATGTGGTGAAGGGTTAGAAGGGTTAAAGGGGTTAATAGAAAATTGCAGGAAAAGCTACAACCAAAAGTGGCTACAGAGTCCAAATAAAAGTGGAATAAGCTCAAAAGTAAACCAAAACACAGCAACACACAGGCAGGTGAGCAAACTGACAAAAAAACACCAGCATCAGACGTTTTATATATGCTCCCAGGGATTGATTGGGTGACGAGAACCAGGTGAAACTGATCAGGCAGCATTAAAAAAGGAGGGAAACTGACAAAGGGAGGAAAAACACTAGACACACAAATTAACCAACAATAAAATAAAACAGACAGTAACACCTAACAAGTAACAATTTCTCTACATTTGGTTCGGCTAATGTTCCTGTCAAAACACTTTAGGCTCCTTACAAACAAATAAAGGGTTTCAAAATTACAGCTCTTTAATATGGAGCCCCATTTTTTCCAGGAACCAATACGAATCGGACTCCAAAGTTGTTTATAGACAAATGCGGGTCATCCTCTCATTTTTTTGTGGTCTGTTTTTGATCTGACTACACTCATTCACACTCAGTGAATTAGTCTAACCCTATATTGTCACATATTTGATAAATAAAGGGAAAAGATTCATCAATCTTTCATCCACTTGGAGATTTATTGTAGAAACAAGCAGATCTCGAGGTCTGCAGTTGTCACAGAATGCATTAACTTAATTAGTCTAGAGTGCATCACAGGCCTCTCAGATTGTGTGAGGATTAAAAATGGTGGCGATTCCAAAAGATTCCATATATTGTTGATCAAACCCTTGAATTAAAGCTTTAAACCTCAACATGCACTTAATTTGAAATCTATTAATGGAGCCAAAATGATGAAAACTGTGTCCCTGTCCAATTATTTCTCACTATATTTGGCACTTATACATTTGGTCTAATATGGAACATTTTATCTGACATTACTGAAGAGGTCAGCATATTTATACACAAGGCAAACATTCACAGCTGTTTTTGTCAGAGTAACACGATAGAATTCCAGAGAAAACCAGCAGAATAAAGCACCACCCCCCTCCTCGTATCTGTCGGGCAGAGCTGGTTCCTCCAGGCAGGTTCATATAATCTGTGTGTTTGCACACCTGGAGAGGCTGTTGGTTCACAGACAAACATGTAGAAACCTGCTGAGAAACCCGGCGTTGTGCTTCCATAGAACTCAGAATCACACTCCTGACCAAAACCTCTGCAAGGTTCAGACAAGCGATTGTTTCTTGGGTTTGTCGAGGAGACGGTGACTCACACATACCGAGTCTGTTATTTCAGAAAACACACAACAATGTTTTATTGTTTATTAACTGAGAAACTCTGTCTGGGTTCATTAAAAAGAAAAGTACTAACTTTACCACATTAATCCAGACTCTCACGTAATTACTACCTTTTACTATTGTCAGAAATAAATGATTTAAAAGAAAGATTGATGTTTACCCACTGAAATATGTAATGTCTGGGTTTACTGTTGTATATAGAAAAAGAGAAAGAAAAAAGACAAATTTTATCTTTTTTAAACTGTAAAAAAAACTTGCAACAACATACAAGAAAATAAACAAAAATAATAAAATACTGTAACACTGAAAACCTCAAAACTGTGAAAAATATGTTCGTGAATTGAAAAACTGTAAAAACTGTAATTTTGCAGTTATATTTTGTAAAAAAAAAAAAAAAAACTATGTTTAAATATACAGATTTTTGATAGCTATTATGACGCAAAGGTTTTCAGTTTGTTTGTTGTTTAACCTCTGAAGACCCGAGCTTTGGTTGGGCTTGCATTTTAGATTTCTTCTAGTTATTTGGGATAAGGAGTAACCAATAAATATAATAATCAGATAATATCTAATATCTGATTTTTATATTTTATTATATTTATTTTATATTAATATTATATCAATGTTGTTATTATTATTATTGTTGTTACTTTATTATTCTAATTATCATTGTTATTATTTTTATTACTATTATTATTATGAACAATATGCTCTTTTTGAGAAAAAAAAATGATGTCCACATATGTGGATGCCAGTTCCTAGGAGGTTAAATCACAATTAAAATTTTTTTTTCTATGATTTTTATCATGTACTATCCACAATTTAACACGACAGGGAAAATTTGTAAAATCCCAAATTATGTACAATTTTTCAGTCCTTAATTTATATAAGTTTCTTTCCATAACTGCAAATAATGTCAAAACATCTGTAAAATGATGATATTTTTGCTGATATGAAGCTGATATAAATACGGTAAAAATAGTGTAATTTTATGGTTAAACATTGTAAAAGAACTAATGATCATTTATCAACATATAGATATTTAATGGGGACATTATTCACTTTTTTTGCTATTTTTTAATGTTTAATATGTAGATTAATACTTTTTTGTGGGATTTTTCACTTGATACATAACACAACGGGGAAAATCTGTAAATCTGTACAATCCTTAATGTACATGATTTTTCTCATTTTACAAATTCCAAAGAAAAACTATGAAACTGGTGGAAGACTGCATCAGTGTAATACTGTAAAAAGTGTTAAAGAAAATAACTGTAAAATAAGCTCTTTCGCTGATAAAAATACAATAATTGTTTAAACTTGTTTAAAAAAAACAGACATTATCAGTAATTATTTTTAGTAAAATGGGAAAACTGTAAACTAACAATAACTTGTTCAAAAACTGGTTTTAACCCTCCTATTACCTTCACATTTACTAACATCTTTCATACTTGGGGTTATTTGACTCCAACAATCTAAAAAAATTATTATGATTAAAACTGTTCCCCAAGTTTGTGTGTCAGGTATTTCATATCTGTTTGTCTACTACCTAAATAACGCTTTTAATAAAACAACCCACTCCCCTCATACATCCGGAATAAGTGCTAAGCAACTATATGGAGACATTTGCAGATCATAATAAAATCTTACTGACTGACCTATAATTGGAGATATATCTATATACCTATATATATATAATATATCTTTTTGGTGTTTTAATGACTTTATATTATTTCAAAGTACATATTTTTGTTATCTATAACATTTGAAATGAAAAACTATCTCTGTTATCAAGAATAATAACATGAATTATGATTGGGGTCAGTTTGACCAAAGGAAAAGCAAACACATTTTCAAAAAGTTCAGGGCCCTACAGCTTTTTGAAGATTATCAAATTGCATGTTACAGTGACCTCAATATCATCCAAAACAACCAAAACGAAACTGTGTAAAATGTTGATGTTTCTTCTATGTTTTATACAGCTAAAAGCCTGAGGTCAAATTGACTCCAAACATAAAAAGGAGGGTTAAAAATCACTTCTCACACTGTGGTTATTGCAGTGTCTTTAGTTTCAGTTTCAGATTTTCCCAGAGCTTCATCTGTTTCATGTTACGTCTGATTGGATCCTAATGAGACTCTGCGGTTTGCATCAGTCAGACAGCTGCATTTACATCACAATCTCTTCTTAATTGCATGAACAAATGTGACTTGTTTGTTCTTTCAAAGCTGCCACATGTCACACGTGTAAATGTGAGATTTTCCTCGGGCTGGGAGGAGAAGGAAGGCCGACAACGAGTGAAGGATTTGGAAAGAAGAAGGCGACATCGGGCTGTTCGTGTCTGACACAGTCCATCCAGCCAAGCGGTGGGATTTCCAGCCCTGCAGCTGCTCGCCGTCCCCTGGAGACGGCAGAGAGTTTGGAAGGGAATCAAACATCGCTGCCAGTGATTCATTTAACGCCGACCCTCCCCCGAGTCCTCCCCCATCGAGTTGCTCCTCTCTCTTCTGCTGCCATCAACCTCTTGACCTCATGTCTCCATCCAGCCCCGTTTCCCTTCCCTCCCCTCCGACTGTAATCCACAGCAGCGATGGTTTTAGGTTACCATGGAGTCGGGTTACATTCATGTCACTTCCACTGTTACACTCACATCATATTCAGATTCAGTATTCAATAGTTAATAGTTTTGGCTTTATTTCTGCCTGTTGTCTTGTAGAGATTTCATTCTAACTTGTCTCCATTAACACATCTCTACTTGAGTCTTAAGTAGATTTAAAATATAACTTGTCTTAACATGAAATCTGACTCAGTTTGTTCGGATTATCTGAAGATCTAAGTTGGACTCGTCTGGATCAGCAGACATGATTTTAACTTATCTAGATTAACCTGAGACTTTTGAGACTTGACTTGGACTTGGTTTTGTCTTGAATGACAACAGAGTTTTGTCTTCGTGCTCTTGAGGCTTTAACTTGTCTCACTGAACTAGAGAATTGGCTCGGACTTGTCAGACACTCGATTTAAACTCGTCTTTGTCTTGAATAAGACGTTTGACTTGGTTTTGTCTTGATGCACTTGTGACGTGACTTGGAGTTGCCTCAGTTAATTTGAGAGTCAACTTTAACCTGTCATAATTTACTTTAACAGACTAATCAACCTGGATTAACTTCAGATGAGTTTTTCCTTTGTCTTGATGATGACCTAAATGAACTGGACTTGATTAACTTGAGATTTGACTCAAACTGTCTTTGTCCGGAATAAATTTGTACAAATTTATCTTAAATTATTCTACTTTCTAGTCTGCTTGGAAGACATAGTCCACACATTTACGGCGTTTACTCAGAGCTTCAAAGTACCCAGATCTCAGTAACTGTGTGGAGACTAGAAGATTCTCTGTGCAAAGTGTATAATCGTGTAAATAAGCAGAGATTTGACTTTAATTAGTAACGATGAACTTGGAACTTGAGTTTCACTTGTCTCAGTTATTGTGAAATTTGATTTTAACAGACTTTGATTAACCTAAGATTTAACTGTAACTTGTGTGGATTAATTTAAGATTAGCTTTTCGTTTCTCTTGATGAAGACTTGAATGTGTATGAATTAATAAGAGATTTGATTTTGAATTATTCCAAATAACACAACTTGAACTTGTTCCTTAACTTAACTCTTGCTTTTCTCTTAAAGACACCTCTGGAAAACCCAACAAGGGATTAAAATGAACAGATACTTTTAATCTCCAGACATTTCTAGGTTGTATTTTCCAGAAACACTGCTCAGCCTCCACACTGAGCTGCAACATAATTAGTTTCTGCCTTTCAAAGCCTCTCCTCCACGGAACACACATCCATTATGCATTCACGCTTATTCTCTGTATATTCCGTTTCATATGCAGCCTCTGTCAGATGTGGCATGTTGTCTGGTACACACTCTCTGAAATGTTCGATCAAATCAAAGCAGATTGTGACATGATTGTTAGCCTTTTTCTTCTGTATGCGTTTGGAATATTAACTCCGGACAGCGAGGCATCCTGGGACAGATTGGTGGCGACAGGGCGCTCACTGCAGAGGAAAATGAGGGCTGGCAGCACTAATAGTGGCTCTTTTTCATCTCGCTGCTCCTTTTAGTCGCTGTGCCGAATGCTTATTACACAGATGTCCTCGGCAGCCAGTCATTTCTGCAGCACGAGTGGGGAAAAAAAAAAACCATCCATCAGATTGTTAAGCAAAGGAGGGCAAACAGGGATGCCTCAGCAAATTATTTATAAGGTAAGAATAAAGTCAGAGCAGAAGAGATTTAATTAATATTCCACCATGAATTATTATTCAGGGTTATAAATTCCCATACAGCTGTCAGAGCAGCTCTGGTGATAGAATTAAATGGTGCTTAAGCCAAGTTCAGATGAGGACAAATGAGGACAGGGGGGTTTAAATTATACTAGATTACTACTAACCTGTAACTTCTCTTGATTTATTAAACACCTGACTTCAGCTTGTCTTGATTAACTTGAGACTTAATCCACTTCTGCTATAACTAGTCCCAGTTAACTTGAGACTTGACTACATCTTTTTTGATCCACTTCTCACCTAACTTGTCTCAGTTAAGTAAAGACTTGACTTAGACTTGTTGTAATTTACTTCAGACTTGACTCACCTCAGTTAACTTAAAACTTGACTTTAACGTGTCTCAGTTAACTAGAGACTTGAGTTTAGCTTTTCTTAATTAACTTTAGTGACTTGTGACAAGTTGACCCTTTGTGTTTGACCCCTGACATCAACTTGTCTCAGTTAAAATGAGGCCTGACTGTAACTGGTCTTCATTAACTTAAGACTTGACTTTAAGTTGTCTCAATTAACTAGAGACTTAACTTTAACTTGTCTAAGTTAACTAGTGTCTGACTTGGGCTTGTTTCAAATAACTAGAGATTTGACTAACTTTTTTTGTCTAAGTTACTTTTTAATTTAATTCTTTAATTTTAGTTAATTTGTCTAAGTTAACTAAACATTTAACTTGGACCTGTCCCAGTTTACTTTAACTTGTCTAAGTTAACTTGGAACTTCATGTCTAGCCTCAAGAGACTTGAGACAAGTTAGCTGACCTGTCTGAAGTTAACATTTTATATCAACTTGTCTCAAATAAATTGAGACTTCTTTGTAACTTGCGACTACCTTGAAACTTGACTTTAGTTTCTCCAGTTAAGTCAAATCTTGGCTTTAACTTGTCAAGATAACTCGACGTTTGACTAAAACTAGTTTTGATTAACTTGAGATTTCACTTAGTTTTGTCTTGATGCACTTCTGATTTAACTTGTCTCAGACTTGACTTGACTTGGACTTATCTCAATGAACTTGAAATTTGACCTTAACTAGTCTTGATCAACTTCTGACTTAACTTGTCCCGTTTATATTGGGCCTTGTTTTTAGCTGGTTTCAATTAACTTGAAACTTTACTTTAACTTGTTTCAGTTAACTTTAAATTTCACCTTAACTTGCTTTGATTTACTTGAGATTTGACTTAATCCTGTCTCGGTCCACTTCTGATTTGAATTCTCTCAGTTAACTTGAGACTCATTCATCTTATCTCATGTAAAATAAAACTTGACTTTAATTTGTCTCAGTTAACTTGAGAATTCATGCATAGCCTCAAGTGACTTGAGACGAGTTAGACTTGACTGTAACTAGTTTTGATTAACTTGAGATTTGATTTACTCTTATCTTGATCCACTTCTGACTTAGCTTATCTCAGTTAACTAGAGACTTGACTTGAACTTGTCTTGTTAACTAGACACTCGAATAACAAGACATTTGACTCAGTTTTGTCTTGATCCACTTCTGACTTAACTAGAGACTTGACTTGGACTTGTCTTTTGTAACTCTAGCTCTTGTCTTTGTCTTAAATGAGAAAATATTTAGCAATTTTAATTTGCTGAGGTTTTTGAAGGCTCAAGTCAGAGTGTCTACCTAATCTTCTACAACTCGTTGAGAATAGAAACAGCTTTGCACTGTTAGATGACCTTTTAATCACATTTTTGTCAAAGATCAAAAGTCTTTTCAGGAAAGTCTTTGTCATAATGAACCACGAGAAGCTTCCCTTTGCATTTTGTAATATTAGTAGTCACTTTGTCCACAACCTTTAGAACAAAACCTTCATATATGAGGTTTCATCTCAGTCTCTGTGGACAGAAGCCAAGAATCTGCATCGATATGAAAAAGGATCAAGCAGAAGGAAAAAAAAGCCTGTATTTATTAGCTTTCCTCTCGTCTTTGCATTATGAAGCTGTACCAGAAAGGATTGAATCACTTTAGCGTCCGACATGCTTCCTCGCTGACAGCCTCGGTTATCAAAGGAACATGTGTTTTCACTTCTTTACGCTTGTTTTTTCTCTCAGCTGTGGCCAATTTGTGTGGTAGCTCGACTGATCGTATCCTGGAAACAGCACAACAGCCTCGTTTTGAAATGGAAATCACATTAAAGAATCACCGCTGAGGCCGGTGAATCCATGATGAGTCTGCTGGTTATTAAATGAACGATTTAAAAGTTAAAAATAAAGCATTTTTTTCAACACAAGACATGACCTTCTGGCCTCAGTCGGTTTATCTGATGCTTTGAACTGCATGTGCAGGATCTGTTGTTTTTTTTCCAAGACAACAACCCCAACAAGTCTTTTCTCATCTTTGCATGTTGCACTTAATGTAACAAGACACCGTGATAACAAGTTCATGGTACTAACACCCAGAGGTTTAGCAGGTGCAACGCCTCTTATGTTCAGCATTTTAATTTAGTATGCTTGGATGCAGCTACTTTAACACGCACTGAAGCATAATTGTACCGATGATGGTGGAAAATGAAAACACACACGGAGAACAGAACAAGAAAGTATGGACAAAGCTTTACTTCCAATATCCATCAAAGGATTTCACTAAAATCTCAAAAATGTCAACATCATGGTGGCATTAATGGGAAGGTTTGTAGACCTCAAATGCACTGTTGGCTGGATTTAATGTCTAAATAAGAGATTCAGTTACAACTGTAGCTATATTATACACTACTGTTCAAAGGTTTGGGGACAATTTCATGTTTTCCTTGAAAAGTCACACTTTTATTCATGTGCTAACATAACTGCACAAGGGTTTTATAATCATCAATGAGCCTTTCAACACCATTAGCTAACACAATGTGTCATTAGAACACAGGAGTGATGGTTGCTGGAAATGTTCCTCTGTACCTCTATGGAGATATTCCATTAAAAATCAGCTGTTTCCAGCTAGAATAGTCATTTACCACATTAACAATGTCTAGACTTGATTTATCATTCATTTACTGCTGTCTTCACTGAAAAAAAATGCTTTTCTTTCAAAAATAAGGACATTTCTAAGTGACCCCAAACTTTTGTGTATGTTAAATTGTGAAGATATCTGTGAATAACTTTTAAATTATTAAGTTCAGCCATGACTGCACCTCTTTATCTTCTTATTTCACTGACAACTGCAATATTCTTTGAATGCAGAATCACATAAATATCATGAATAAACAGTATTTCATAGTTACTTTACTTAGAATTTGGATTTAATTTCTCAGAAATCACAATTTTCTGTTGACTCTATACTTGACTTTAACTTGTCTAAGTTAACTAGTGTCTGACTTGGGCTTGTTTCTAAGTCTAAGTCTAAGTCTAAGTTAACTAAACATTTAACTTGGACCTGTCCCAGTTTACTTTAACTTGTCTAAGTTAACTTGGAACTTCATGTCTAGCCTCAAGAGACTTGAGACAAGTTAGCTGCCCTGTCTGAAGTTAACATTTTATATCAACTTGTCTCAAATAAATTGAGACTTCTTTGTAACTTGCGACTACCTTGAAACTTGACTTTAGTTTCTCCAGTTAAGTCAAATCTTGGCTTTAACTTGTCAAGATAACTCGACGTTTGACTAAAACTAGTTTTGATTAACTTGAGATTTCACTTAGTTTTGTCTTGATCCACTTCTGACTTAACTAGAGACTTGACTTGGACTTGTCTTTTCTAACTCTAGCTCTTGTCTTTGTCTTAAATGAGAAAAATATTTAGCAATTTTAATTTGCTGAGGTTTTTGAAGGCTCAAGTCAGAGTGTCTACCTAATCTTCTACAACTCGTTGCGAATAGAAACAGCTTTGCACTGTTAGATGACCTTTTAATCACATTTTTGTCAAAGATCAAAAGTCTTTTTAGGAAAGTCTTTGTCATAATGAACCACGAGAAGCTTCTCTTTGCATTTTGTAATATTAGTAGTCACTTTGTCCACAACCTTTAGAACAAAACCTTCATATATGAGGTTTCATCTCAGTCTCTGTGGACAGAAGCCAAGAATCTGCATCGATATGAAAAAGGATCAAGCAGAAGGAAAAAAAAGCCTGTGTTTATTAGCTTTCCTCTCGTCTTTGCATTATGAAGCTGTACCAGAAAGGATTGAATCACTTTAGCGTCCGACATGCTTCCTCGCTGACAGCCTCGGTTATCAAAGGAACATGTGTTTTCACTTCTTTACGCTTGTTTTTTCTCTCAGCTGTGGCCAATTTGTGTGGTAGCTCGACTGATCGTATCCTGGAAACAGCACAACAGCCTCGTTTTGAAATGGAAATCACATTAAAGAATCATCGCTGAGGCCGGTGAATCCATGATGAGTCTGCTGGTTATTAAATGAACGATTTAAAAGTTAAAAATAAAGCATTTTTTTCAACACAAGACATGACCTTCTGGCCTCAGTCGGTTTATCTGATGCTTTGAACTGCATGTGGAGGATCTGTTGTTTTTTTTCCAAGACAACAACCCCAACAAGTCTTTTCTCATCTTTGCATGTTGCATTTAATGTAACAAGACACCGTGATAACAAGTTCATGGTACTAACACCCGGAGGTTTAGCAGGTGCAACGCCTCTTATGTTCAGCATTTTAATTTAGTATGCTTGGATGCAGCTACTTTAACACGCACTGAAGCATAATTGTACCGATGATGGTGGAAAATGAAAACACACACGGAGAACAGAACAAGAAAGTATGGACAAAGCTTTACTTCCAATATCCATCAAAGGATTTCACTAAAACCTCAAAAATGTCAACATCATGGTGGCATTAATGGGAAGGTTTGTAGACCTCAAATGCACTGTTGGCTGGATTTAATGTCTAAATAAGAGATTCAGTTACAACTGTAGCTATATTATACACTACTGTTGAAAGGTTTGGGGACAATTTCATGTTTTCTTTGAAAAGTCACACTTTTGTCCATGTGCTAACATAACTGCACAAGGGTTTTCTAATCATCAACTAGCCTTTCAACACCATTAGCTAACACAATGTAGCATTAGAACACAGGAGTGATGGTTGCTGGAAATGTTCCTCTGTACCTCTATGGAGATATTCCATTAAAAATCAGCTGTTTCCAGCTAGAATAGTCATTTACCACATTAACAATGTCTACACTGGATTTATCATTCATTTAATGTTATCTTCACTGAAAAAAAATGCTTTTCTTTCAAAAATAAGGACATTTCTAAGTGACCCCAAGCTTTTGTGTGTGTTAAATTGTGAAGATATCTGTGAATAACTTTTAAATTATTAAGTTCAGCCATGACTGCACCTCTTTATCTTCTTATTTCACTGACAACTGCAATATTTTTTGAATGCAGAATCACATAAATATCATGAATAAACAGTATTTCATAGTTACTTTACTTAGAATTTGGATTTAATTTCTCAGAAATCACAATTTTCTGTTGATTCTGTACATCTAATAGCAGTTTTAGAGAAGTTTACTTCCACTTCTTTTTTTAATAAAATTCAGGTGAGTCAGTATAAAGAGCAACAACACAGTCAGGAGGTTGGTGTGGATGGATGGGTCAAGCAAGACATTCACCCAAAAGTCACATATCACATATCCATAACATCCATAACTTGTTGTAATTTGCATTTTGAAGTATCCATCCATCTATTTTCTTGGCTAAATGAAAAATGTGACCCGCTGGTGGCCTTTGAGGTCAAGAGGTGGTCGAAGTCATTATTTTTCATACACTTTAGACCACAAATCTCTTTTATTTCAATCTGGAACAAGTTGGTTCACTGATTCCTGGACTGATACAGTTACTTGACTAAATGGATAAAAATTTGTACATAAATCTCCTTTGGATTCGGGCTCCCAGAAGATGATCCCTAATGATTTGCTAATTCCCTGATTTTTCCTGTATCATCTTCAATGGTGCAAAATATAATTTTAAAAATGTGGATATTGTATAATCTACAAAATGCCATTTGATATCTGGATGACATTCCTGCTCCCCAGAGGCGACTCCATAACCATAGCCTTCTATAGATGACAGATTTAACATTTAAAGTTCCATTTTTCTTTGTTTTTTCTGTATCCGCACCATTTTATTGCAGCATTTTTTGGCAGAAATGGATTTGATGCTGCAGATGATTATAACTGATGTGACTATTTTTGTCAGGTTTGTTATAGAAACAACAACTACACTATAAAGTAATGCAAGTGACCAATTCCCACCAGTTAATCAAACGTATGGTTGCAGGATAAATACAATCTAGTTTACTGATTTCTTTAAACCATTTAAATTGCAAACATTTACTTTAATGAGTTGTGTTGACATAAAAATGTTGCATCAACCTGATGTGTGCAATTCAAACTCAAATTTCTGCATTACTTGATTTCAAGCTTTAATTCAAGTTGAAGTAAGTTACAGGAACTGGCTTGATAACTTGGTATTTACTGATTCATGACTCAAAAATGTTCAGCTTATCTCCTGGTCTTCTCGCCGTGGCCCTGAAACATGAGCTCTGTGCACATTTGTGGGTGAAATGTGTCTCTGACGGCAGAAATAGACGTTGTTTTGGAAGCTCAAGGCTCGTGTTTCCTGACCTATTTCAACCATCTGAAGCATTCTGGCAATTTGCAATTACTCTCTTTATTTAGGCGCGTAATCAAATACTATTATTGCTCTGCTCCAGACCTCCACATCGGGACTATCTATAGGATAAGAGGAATATTTCAGGCATGCGACGGACCGTGAGCATCTCCGGCCTCCAGAGTATGCACTCAACCTCAGATCTGAAACACAGAATCTAAACATCAGATGACAGCTGGCGTCGACCGTCAGAACTGCTCCTCAGACGGTTGCCATCCACCAGTCGCTGTTTCATCGTCTCCTTCTGAAACTGAGAGGGGCGTCTGATCAGTGGGGTGACTCCCAGGACACGGAAGGATTAGGAATTAGACCGATGGATCTCCATTATCCCGTCTGTGATGAGCTGCAGCCGTGTGGCAGCACATACCATGTAGAAACGCTGAAAGCACTAATTCTGTCCCTCCAAATCTCAGCAAAGGTTATTAAGGGCTTATCTGTGGCGGCGGTTCAAACCACTGCAAAGGGTCATAAGATAAACATGAGGGCTGTGAGCTGGTTAAGAGGATTGAGAAGGAGAAAAGCACATTTCTGCACCTATTTGCTTGTTTGTTGTCTTGTAAATGACTTGACTGTTTCATACAAACAAAACACACAGATTCGCTGAAACTTCCGTCTAAATGTGGAAGAATATTGATCAAAATGTGAAGATAATCTACTACAAACTACATCAGCTGCAAGTTTTCTTATATCTAATGCAAACAGAAGGACAAAATGTGATGCTTCAACCAACAATATTAATTAATTTTAACTTGCATCTGCACCAAACAATGGTTAAGAGGACTGAGCAGCAGAAAAGAACATTTCTGCAGATTTGTGACACTTATTTGCAGTTTTTTCTGTCTTGTATATGACCTGACTATTTCTTACAAACAAAACACGTGTGTTTATTGAAACTTTCATGGATATTTGGAGGAATATTGATCAAAATCTGAAGATAATCTACAGCAAAATACAGGGGGTCCATGACTTCCGCTGGAGTGCCGTTCCTATGGATCAACTTAAGTCGATTTTCGCCGTAAGTCGGAACTCCGGCAAAAATGTAAACAAAGCCATTGTGTGCATCACAATATTGATCAGTTATTCAGAAAAGTCATGTTCTCAGCATTTTATCATGTCTAATTTCACTTCCATGGAGATGACTTTCCTTTTCTTCGAAGCCCTGCCATCAGAAGAGTCTGATTTAGGCTTGGGAGTCATAATGAAGGACAAAAAGTTAGCAAATGTAGTACAATCCAAGGTGGAGTAAAACCGGAGAATGTAAACAAAGCCATCTTACAAACAAAACACACATATTCACTGAAACTTTCATGGAAATCTGGAAGAATATTGATCAAAATGTGAAAATAATCTACAGCAAAATACATCAGCTGAAGGTTTCTTAATATCTAATGCAAACAGAAAGATGAAATTCAATGTTTTAACCAACAATATTAATTAATTTTAACTTACAACTACACTAAATAATGGTTAAGAGGATTTAGCAGCAGAAGAGCACATTTCTGCAGATTTGTGTCACTTATTTGCTATTTTTTTTGTCTTGTAAATGACGTGACTGTTCCTTTAAAAAAAAAACATACATGTACACCAAAACTTTCATGGAAATCTGAAGGAATATTGATCAGCTGCAAGTTTCCTTATATCAAATGCAAACAGAAGGATGAAATTCATTTCTTCAAGCAACAATATTGATTAATTTTAACTTACATTGGACATTTCTGCAGATTTATGTCACTTTTTTGCTTGTTTGATGTGTGAATTACTTGACTGTTTCTTATTTCTTACTTTATTTCTAACGAAACAAGTATTCTACATTTGAACTTGGAAAAAAATTGATTTAAATCATAAAAAGAACAAAGTAATAGCATTGAGGAGTTAAAGTACAGTCTTATTTATTTCTTCGTATCCAAGTTTAAAACTGGATTTAAGCAACTTAAATCCTCATGAGATGTGACCATAAAAAGCAGTTTTTTTTCTTCGCTGACAGTCTGCTGTAAAGTCTGGGCTCACATGATGGATGAGTTTAGTGTCAGAACACGTCTGAGTAATGACAGCTTGATGAAATACCTTTGGCAGGTAATACTTAAAGTACCTGACTAATGTCCAAATGCATTCCTTCTGAGCAGAAATGAAACCAATCGGAATGGAGATTTTTTATTATTATCAATAATTCAAACTACTTTTTCTTAGTATGAAGACTAAGAGGATGAAGCAGAATCTAAAGCATTTGCCTTCATTACCAGTTTAACTCAAAACCACCAAACTGTGTGAGTAAACCTCACATATTTGTACATTTCTACACATATTTCAACACCAAAATGCATTTAAATGGCAACACCAGTTGAAAAGCTACACAATTTTTACAGTTGTTTTATGTATTTTCCCAGTTTTGTTAACTTACACATGATGAAACCAGAGGGAAAATAGTATTAATTTGTTTTAAAATTTAAAGGATTTTAAAATGGCAATCAATCAATCAATCAATCAATCAATCAATCAATCAATCAATCAATCAATCAATCAATCAATAAATCAATAAATAAATAAATAAATAAAATAAAATAAAATTTGTTGTTACTTTATTGATTCTTACCAATTTGGTAAAATAAAATAAAAAATTCAACATTTACACTTTATATGTTAAAAAAAAAATAAAAACAAACAAGCAAAAAAACAGGTCAAGTCTGTACATAATGTGCATGTCAGAATCTATATTTTTAAAAATCTAAATTTGTTCATTTACAATGTTCAATGTTCAGATTAAAAATATCATTAGTTTATAGATATTTATTGTTATTTGAAAGACAATTCAATTTATAGATCTTAACCAGCTATTTGTCATTATTTGAGAGAAAAATTATATATATTAGGGACTGAAAAATAGTAAATAATTTATTTTACAGATTTTCCTTGTTTTGTTAAAATTATTGATAATGTCTGGTTAGAAAAAAGATTAAGTTACATGTTGACTGGAAAATAAAAATTAAATTAAATTAAATTAAATTAAATTAAATTAAATTAAAGCAGGCCAAGACTGAACATAATGTGCACATCAAGAATCTGTATTTTTATAAATCATAATTAGTTCATTTACAATGTGTGACTGGAAAATTCAACTGTTTTACTGTATTAAAATTGAAAAAAAAAAACTATATTTTACAGACATCTCTTGTTATTTTCACACTTGTTTTTACAGATTTAGAACAATACAGTGTTCTAATATTTTTACTGTAGCTATTCTGTCACCTTTGCTGCCACATTTCCTCTGTTCTTCTGTGGAATCTGTCTCTACACTTTGTGCTGGAATGTACAGAATCACTGTTTCCCCAAAATGTTTCAAGCCGCTACGAGAATTCGGACAAGATAAAAACTAATCTTGCTAATGCGCTGCAGCTGCTTCACAAATAACAGGGAAAGTTTGCTTGAAAGCATTTTGTGGTCGCTGCTTCCAGTAAGAACTTCTCGTCTGCAGCAGGAAGTGATGAGCTGTTCTGTGTGGGCTGCCGTTTCTCAAGAACAAACAAGGCTTCCCTTAAAGACGGCAAAATCGCACCCAAACGTTCTGCTGATAATAAACATTTACTGGACTTTTGTGAGGGATTAAAAGTCACGTCTTTGCTGCTTCTAACCACAAACAGCAGCTCAGTGTTGGCTGAGGAACAAGTCCAGGCTGGTGTTTGATCAAACACACACTGAGTGACGTGGCTTTAACCTCGCATAGCTCAACCCTGCGTCATCACTTTACAGCTTCCTGCAGCAGAAAAAAGCACAGTGTCGCAACTGTTAATGTAGTGCAACATCATCAACACCCTCAGAATAACCAGAGAGAATATAAAAACAGAAGTGACTTTTCTGTGATCATGGGAAAATATTGCAAACTTTTTAGGGTGTGTAGCATCACAGAATGGAAACAATTTCCACTAAAACCAAACTATCAGCATTATTGTGAAAGCATGATTTTATATTTTAAGCTTTGAAATGGGTGTAAAAGCCAAAGATCACATCAATATTGTGATTTAAAAAAGGTGCATTTATCACAGTTTAATCACCAAATCTGTTAAATCGATGCGCTTTACATCTGTTCTTCTCAATCAAACTGCTCTTGAAGTATTTATTCCACTAAGGTGTTGTGAACATTATATAAAACTGCACAATCAGATCTTTCTATTGATGCCAGTAGCTTCTCTGTATGAGAAAGTGCCAGCCAGAAAATTACTTTGGAATTTTTATTGGATTTAATTGCATTTAAAAATACTATATAATGTCAGAATACAGTTTCCCACCACCGTGATTTCCCAGATCCCAGATAATTCTGCAGTATTTTATGGTCAGATACATCTAAAAATAACTTTGCTACATTTTTTTTTTGCCCTACGTATAGATGCTACTGAAAAAGAATCAACAAATATTATCCTATCAACTGAAATGATGTTGGTGAAACAAAAAAACAAAACCTTATAATCCATCTAACAGCTAATTTTGCATGTATTTAATGGCACTAATTTGAAAAAATGCAAGAAAATAGTGCCTATAAAATGTGGCTAATGTTGCTAGAAGACCTGAAATAGCTTTTATTACATGTTTTTCTCTCAGTGTGATGTGAAGATTTATCAAAGATGTCTTTAAAAGTCATAACGAGGAGATATCTGAGCTTATAATGAGCATGAGGTTTTCTTGGCTTCCCGCATTTTAATACCAGGAAATGAAAATAGAGCTAACAATTCAAACCAACAACAAATTCCAGCCTAAACACTTCCATGTTGGACTCTTTACAAAAAGGATTTCAGAATGAGTCATAAAACCAATTTCAGATGCGGGAGCAGCAGCCTTAGCAGTGGATTACTGGTGTTAGTGGGAACAAGACATCCTGTAGAACATAATGGCCTGACTGAACCAACGTTTTATCATTCTGCCTTAGGGGGGAAAACAATCTAGCATGTTTGTATTTCTTTAACCCAATCACAGTCATTGGGGGCGGGGCTAAGCAAAGGAGCCGCTTCACTTATACAAATTTAGTAGTTGCGGTGGAAGATTTGCATGCAGGGAGGCGAGGAGTGTGGTTACAATGATTAATACTGATACTATAATATTACCCTGGCAGAAAAAACCTAAACAAAACAGAAAACTAAAATCTAACTCACCTGAGTCCCTCCAACACTCAAATACACAACAATGTACATATTTTCATAAAACAACCTTAATTTCAGTAGATTATCGTGTTTACAAGTGCACTCGATGGGAAGGGAAAAACACATTTATATCCTTTTTTATATCCTTTTGCATCCCATAAAACTAGCAGGGCTGCGTCCTTAGTGGAACTGAAAATTTCCAGTGTTGTAGGTCACTGAGTGAAAGTTATTTTATTATCCCTTATTAATCCCACGAGGGGAAGTTCTGATTTTCGCATCTCTCCCCAAATTGTGGGAGTCAGAGCGACAGGTCAGCCACAGTACAGCTAGTTTTGTTTCTGACTTATTTTATTCTCTTTAAATACAGTCATGTAGCCTATAGCACCTCCTTCAAACAACAGGACACAGTTTAGTTTATGAACTCCAAAGCAATTAATCAAGACAAGTCAACTGTTAATTTTCTCTCTTTTGGTGTTTGTTGCATTTCAAAAGTTTGCTTCTAGTTCTTTTGACAACCATAGGGGAAAGCTGTTAAAGTATCTTTGAACCTGCCTGTTCAATGACCTTGACTTCCTGTTTTCTGTTGTAACCATGGTGACAAATGTCCACTGACCCAGTTCCTTCTTGTTTTTGTGCCAAAAACTAATCACGCATTAACTGCATTGTTGTCACATCACATAAAGGGTTAATTATTTATTTTGAGACAGTGATTTTAATCTCCGTTGGGTCATAGGTCAAGGTTAAGGACAAAAAAACTGGTTTATGGTTGTTTAGGTTACTGCTTTAGGTGGAAAAAATGGCCTCTTCCTATCCTTAATGTGTATGAAATCATCTTCTCACTTCCTCCTCCTTTCTGTTTACTATATAGTGAACTATATATGAAGCTCCTCTGCAAAACCAACACTTTCAGACTCTACTTAAGTCTCGGTTCTATTAATTCCATCACTGCTGTCCTTCAGTTAAACATATCAGATCGATGTTGGCTATGATAGTTAACTGACCACCATTTTAGTGATAAATTCATATTATACTAAGCACATTATCCAAAATAAATAAATAAAAATAACTTTTTTCTTTGTGTTGTGATACATCTTTCCGCTTCCATTAAACATATTATTATGAATTATTCTTAATTTTAATATTTTTGTGCCATAACTCGTGGATTTGTCTCATCCTTGTTGTTATTTGGACAAGAAACACATTTTAAAAAGATATTTCTGTAGATAATATGTCCATACATGATACTATAAAATACATCTTAACTCTATAAAATACGTTGTAATACTAATACATATAAACACTGTAAAGTATGTATAAACACTATAAAATACATCTTAACGCTATAAAATACATATTAACAGTATAAAATACATCTTTGCTCTGTAAAATATCTCTTAATACTATAAAATATTAACGCTCTAAAATATGTCTTAACAGTAAAAACTGTCTTAATAGTATAAAATACATCTAAACACCCTAAAATATGTCTTAACACCATAAAATATATCTTCACACTACTACATATAAACACTACAATGTATGGATTAACATGAGAAAGTATGTCAACGCTATAAAATACATCTTAACACTAATATGTATAAATGCTATGAAGTATGTATAAATATTATAAAATAGGTCTTAAGACTGTAAAATACATCCAAACACTAAAAAATACTTCTGAACTCTACAAAGTACGTCTTAACACTATAAAATATGTCTTAACAGTATAGAATTGCATCAGAAATCTCTAGAACAGCAGAAAATCCTTAATTCTCTGTCTTGTTCATCTGCCATTCTCCTTCAAGGCGTGCTTGTATATATTGTTGGTTAGTGACCATCAGCTGTTCACTACTTCTCATGGTGCATTGTGGGAAACTTTCACTATACAGGGTGTAACTATTGGAACTACCATTAGGACAGAACTACAACAACTGGCGACTGCACTAAACAGTGAGTAGTGACTGATTCTAAAACATCCTGAATCATGACACTAATGTGCCGACAACAAATCTCAGCGTTGTAATAAGGAGGAGTCATTTACATCCTCCAGCTGGAGACGCCTCCTCCTCCCACCTTCCACCTCCCCCCCGAGCTCTGCTGACCCTCTACAACCACAGCACAAAGGCAGGGGGGCTCTTATCTCGGGCCTGGCTCTGAATGGTAATGCTTTCCTGGGAAACCTCCACTCCAGTGGGAAAGGACAACAGACCCTTTGTGTTGTCGCTCTTCCCCCGTCCAGCCCTTCAGCTCAGCCCCTCTGTGCTGTCAGGCCTGCAGGGACCGCTACCATTAGCTGACCACCCTCATTTTCTGTCCTAACATTCCTCCATCATCCACCTGTAGGGGGCAAACATCCAACAGCGCTACACTCTACTGTACGTTGGATGAATAGTTTGGTTTCAGCCCTCTGCGGTTCTTGTTCCCACTCTTCTTGTTTGAGAAACAAAGGCGGTTCCACCTGTCCCAGTTCATACAATAGCTGAATGAGGCTCTGCTTGTTTGTTCAGCAGGTCTGCTGTAACGCTAGCTGCCCCAGATTCAACCAAACCCCTAAATCACTCAGTGAACCCAGTTAAAACTCTCAGAGGGAACCCACTGGCTGGATGTTCCACTTAGAACCTGACCTGGAAACACAGGTTTGGCTTCAGCCTCAGCAGTCTCTTTACAAGTCAGTTGAAACGTGGGCTGAAATTATTCAGCACAAGTAACTTTTTAGTGTTATTTTTAAGCCTGATATTGACCTGAAAACTGCATTTTCAAGCTTTAACCAACTAAAGGCAATCAGAGGTCTTACTGGATCCCATGTGGTATCAAAATATGTCGACTAAAGTCAGACACAGTTTGGTGTGTTTAGTTATTTCAGCGACGTTGGTTGATTCAGATGAAAATATCTCAACAACAGGTGGCCATAACATCTTGCACACATCCTCATGGTCAACAGATGAATGGTACTGACTTTAGTCTTCTTCTTGCTTTTCTCTCACCACATTTGGCTTTTTTTGCCAAATATCTCTATTGAAAAGATTGCTACAAATTTTGGCATAAATATTCATGGTCCTCAGAGGATAAATGGTACTGTGTCGTATTCCTCTTGCTTATCTCTCTGACCATTACAAGTTTTACATTTTGCTCTTTTGAAATGGAATTTGGGAACATTCATGGTCCCCAGAGGATTAGTCTCAGTAAGGGACCTCTTCACATGTCAACTAGGATCAAGAGCAGGTTAAAATTTGCATTAATCCTGTTAATTATTTCAACATTTCATATATGAGGAGGCACAATTTGTTTTAGACATTCAGGGTTCCAAGATGACATACCACAGAGATCTTGGTAAACCTTTAACTTTTTCTAATGAGTTTCACATTTGTGGCTTTGAATGAAATACATTTAGTTTGGTACAAATATTTGTCAATCACAGGATGAATTTTAGCATAATTCTTAATTAACTGCAACTGTAATAATCGTTTAACTGTTCAAACTCTTCATTTCCCCAATATTGCTATCATTCATGACCACATTCATGATAAAAGTCCTGCAAATCTGATGACAACCCCATTAGCCTCAACTAAACTGTCTGCTCAATTAAGCAAATATTCGCATGCTAACATGCTAAACTACATGGTGACAGCATGTTAGCACTGACATGAAACATTTCTTTCATACATTTGTCAAGCAGATTTTGAGAATTGTTTTTTTTTTTTTTTTTTACATATTGCAATAAACAAAGAAATTTTAAATTAGGCTTGTTTCAATTAACAACTTTAGAACAAATAAACTTTGTCAGAAGGTGGCGATTGAAGCTGTTGCATGTGGCTGTAATAAACGGTCAGTGAAATTGGAAATAAAACAACAGTTAAAAAACCTTAAAGAACATGGAATGTCTTTTGGGGGTTTGATATAATAAAATATATTATAGTAGCATTGCAAATACCAATAATAGTAATAAAGAATTCAAAATGGAACCTCAAACTTCACAAAACAGTTCAATGAAGAGCCTTTCTGAGGTGTTCCTTCAGTATCATTTTGAACTCCAAGGGTTCCTTCATAGTGATGACGAACCTCAAAAGGTTCCTCAGGGCTCTTTTGCTTCTAGGATAAAGGAAGAAAATGGAGAGAAGTCTTCAGGAATAGCTTAAAGCAAGAAAGTTATCATTATTCTTACATATCAGCTGGTATTAAACATGTTTAACGCAGCAACATCTACGTAGCTCCTAGGTGAGAATGCTGACATGGTTTGGTTAATTTTACTCTCATTTTGGGCAAAAATCCTGTGTTTCCACTGTGTTTCCATGCTCCTGTGTGTATTTTCAATGCGTCAAGGTCTTAAAACTGCTTGGACCAAAGTCAAAGTAAACCATCAGCCTTCCAAAACAAGTGCAACCCTCTTTAGATAAAACATTTCTAGGTGGCAAATGTTCCACCGTGATAACATTCACAAATGGCCGTGTGTCATTGAAGGGTGTCTCCACGTTGAAGCCTCCTGCATTTTATCACCGTCCGCCTCCTCCGTCACTTCAGGTTATATTTAGCGGATACAGAATTTACCCATTTGGGTCACTGCTGCATGTGATGCTTTTTGCCGTCAGACTGCAGGTATCACGTTAAGGTTAGTGGGTCTTTGAGCTGCTCTTCCATTTACCTGAAAGCCTGCGTGGCATGGATGTACTTTTCCTTTTTAATGAGGAGCATCATTTTTTTAAAAGCTGAGAGAAGCAGCTAAAAAAAAATGAACCATTTCTGGACCTTGCATTGTTCCGCACTAAAGTTTCTGGTCAATTCCATTTCTAAATCAGGTTAAATGTCTGTTTTAACACTGGAATTGAAATAACCTGTGAGTAGACTGATGCTGAACTCAAGCATCTCCCTCCTGCATGTTACCATCCGCAGAAATATCCAAATGAAAGGATTTTATAAATAGACCTGTGAGTGCAGGGCTGCAGTGACGGTAAGTAAACAAAGTATCTGGTGTTTTCAAGGCTATGCAGATAACACGCCATATCGCAGAAACTTCACTTCCTCCTCACAAATATTTGGGTTATTTGGCTGCACAGTGTCACAGAGGAGTCTTGATCTTCATGTAAAGTCTCAGACAAGCAGCCGAAACGCTGCATTTATCAGATTTCCTGTCTGAGCAGAAGTAAACCCTCAAATTACTGATTATCATGAAGGATTGTTGGGTCGCTCAGACACTGAGTTGGAAAAATTACAGTTTACTGACAGAGTTCCTGCAGAATTACAGTCAAATTATTCTGCAAGTCAGAGTTTATGTCTAACAGCCGTTTAGTAGCTCTGGCAGTCATTTAGCTCTTCATATTTTAATTTGTCAGTTAATTTATAAGAACCAAGTCTGACTTTTTTTTTGTCTGAAAATAAATGGTACTGCAGACATGTAAGTTTTGAAAATCAAAAATAAAACTATAAAACTATACAACTTTGACTTTTCACTCCAAGAGCGGCTGGTGAGACATATACAGCTAAACTAAATTTAGCTACTTATTCCTCTTTTGTACAATTCAAAAATAAGTTTTGAAGCTTTTGATAAGTAACATATAAAGATTTGTTTCACCACATGAAAAATTATTAATCTTACATTATATCGTTGAGAAAAGTAACAAAACTACTCCATTGAAACGCTATTGAGCTAAATGCTAACTAGCCTAGCCTAGCAGCATTTTCTAAAATTTTTCCTTTTTACTTTAGTGATTTTTCCCACTTTTTCTTACTTCAAAATGTCATTTAAAATGCAAAAACAAATTGTGAATTCATTTTTCTCATGTAAAACAACAAATAAAACATGTAATTATAAATAATCATATTTTATTGTTATTTACAACATTTTATAAAGAAAATTGACACTTTTTGACATAAAGACTGCTAAAATACATTCATGAATGTATCATAAATACACAAATATTCCTCCTTTTTAAAAAAAACATGAAAAATAAAAAAGTAAAATACATATCTCGGAAAATTATGACAAGACAATGTAACTTTAATAATAGATAATTATTTCATTTTATTTTCTGTTATTTTACAGCACCTTTGGGGCCCTGGTTGCTGAAATATTAAAGTTATTTTTACAGCAATAAAACATTTAACTGTTTAATTTTTAACAGTGTAGCTCCGTGGTATAAACGATCAAGAAGAAGAGATAAAAATACATTTTGTTTGTAGATAAACAATTTTTCAAATACAGAAAATGATCTCAATGGGCTTTTTAAAAATAGTTTATGTAAGGTTAATGAGGAGTGTAACTAATCAACAAAATGGGACATAAAGATAATATTTTACAACATATATTCATCATCCATATTTTAAACCCCCTCCTTCCTTCAGCTCTATAATCTCACTGCACTTGCAGATTGTTTTCATTATTTATGGAAAAAAATATTTCAGGTCAATAAGCCAAACAGTGCATTTCATCACTCAGTTACCGCCAGTATGTAAATAAAATAATCGGATGCTCTCTGAATATTAAGCCCATGTTTGTTTTCTCCAATGTGCAAAATGAAACTGTCATCTGTGAGAGCGAGTAGAAAAGATCGGTTATGATAATCAGATTAGAGACGGATTAAAGGCAGGAAGAGGAACTCGAGGATTTTGATTTCACCTCATTTAATCAATGAAGGAGGTTTTTCCCAACTCCGAAAGTCTCCGTTTTAATTTTTTAACACGTTCATCCCGTCCTGTGTTTTAGCACCGGCTCAGGAAAAGCAGGATTTCTGACAGAGTACATTCGCAGCTTGGATGTTGTCTCAATGATTCATGGAGAGCAGCTTTTTCTATAATTTACGAGTTCGGGGTTGCGAATGTGAAGCATCTGTTATGAAACCAGAGGAGCCTCAGTTTCAACCCTTTCAAGCTTTTCTCAAATCTGAATCAACAACAGCCTCCAAAATCAACCACAGAACTGTAGTTAAAATACATTCTTGTTACCTGACACAAAAATCATAATTAACCCCAAATTATATTGTGGAGAGAGTCAGAGTCCATTCAGTAATAGAATAGAGTTCATGTCTTCTCCATAGTCACTCACATTAGTATCTGTAAGTTGTGTTTTCTTTCATTAATCTTGATAAAAAGCTGAAACAGGAAGTTTTCTCTCCTTATATGAAGATTAATGGACATCATTTCGATTATTATGGTGCCATTAATTTGTGGAAATTGAGCTACCAGTTATGTGGTGTTGTGCTACTTAATTAGTAGCATTAAGTCATTTTGCACCCAAAGGTTCTTGAATGTTACAAGATCTCATGCCCAGGAACTGTCCTTATGTCCATTATGATTAGCTTGTTTCATGGCGGAACTAAAGACTAGAGTAGCTTAAAGAATTAGTCTTAAGTGCAGAATGTCATTTTGGACTTTAGGGTTGGTCCATCAGTTGTAAAAGCTCCTCAGCTGCTCCACTCTGAGTTCGAGTCTAAGTGGGTTTTGGCTTTTTTAAAATTGACAGGTAAATAATGATGTTGCAGAAAACACTAGAGAGCTTGAGTGATCATCAGCATGCAACACTGCAAGCTCCATTCCAAAAGTTCCCAGAAACTAGATCTAGTTCTTCCACTGGGAGCACCGTTGAAACAAGAACTAATCCTGTAGAACCATTTTCAGTTCCATCTACAGGGAAGGTACTTCAAACCAGCCGTGAACTGTGTAGGTCTGACTGGTTAAACTCAGAAGACAATCCTTGGCTGGTTTAATTCACAAAAGGGACAACAAACAGCATTTTTTTCTTCCATCTTGATGTCAGGTAGCAGTCTTGTACTCTATAAAACCACCATCTTCAGTGTAAAACTTCACATATCAGCGAACATACCAGGCTCCCGTTATGGTTCCTGGGTTTTGGTTTCTGGTTTTGTTTAGTTTTTGTAATAGATTCCTGTGTGCTTTCCTTTTGATTGTCTTTGTTTGTGTCTCTTCGTCTCATGTCCCTTTTTGCTTACTTCCTGTTTTATTTTGGAATTGCCTTCCCACATGTGTCGTTTATGTTTTTATTTCTGTTGTTTTGGTTTCACGTGTGCCTTGTGTCTCCAATCAGTTGTAAGTGTTTAAATAACTTTGATTCTTCCCTTGTCAGTTTGTCCTGTAGCTCCTCTCATGTTCTTCTGCCACTGGATTTGGATTTAGTTTTGTTTGATTGCCATCTTTATTTTTGGGTGTATCTTAATATAGAGTACCAGCTGCCATTCGTTTGTTCAGTCCTTTATTAAAGTTTGTTCCTTTCCATGACCGGCCAGCTGTGTCTGCACTTGAGTCTTTCCTGACAAGTCCTGAAACCTCAATTGTATTAATTCGTACATGCTCATAGAAGTGGAGTTAAGTAGCTCTGTTAATTGGAAAGTTGCCTGTTATCTCACTGAGAGAAGAAATGGGTTTTACTCCTCATGGAATGTACCTGCAATGAAAACTCATTTATTGCTACGTAGTACAGAATGCAAAATACAGTCCAGTACTGCACAAAATGAGTCTCTGACCTGTTGATGGCACTGAATAAACAGCTGGGGGGTTAACAAAGTTAGCGCAGTTCATGATGAATGCCTGAACCAAATTCCATAGTCGAGCTGCACAGTTAATTTAACGATAATCTCAATTTTGGCTTCCCAAAGTTAAATAGCCATAACTGATTGTTAAAAATGCTACGTTCATATGAAACAGCACATATGGGTAATAGCACTTGGTTTCAATTGACAATAGAACGTCTTTTTTCAGTCTTTTCAAAATAATCTTTGGTCTCACAGCTGCTGCATTGCCCTGAATGAGTGGAGACTAGAAGCTTCTGAGTGCACAGTCAACTAGCTAGCATCTAAACTAGCTAGCATGTAAAATGTTTAGGTAACATTAGTAACTTGTACCATCTATCAAGAAGGAGATGTTCAGCAAATTAGGTGATTTTATTTATATTTTGATTCTAGAAGATGCTTTGAATTTAGGTGAACGTAATTTTAGGCTTTGTTTTGATGCAACAGATCTGTAGATTAGCAGGAATGTAACAGCACGGAAATAAAAGCAGCGTTCTGCTTATTTAAAATTTGAAAGTGCAATAAAATACTCGCTCTAAAATCAATGAATAATCATAATTCTTTGTTTGGACATAGTGAAGGAGCAACCTGACCTACCATGCTATGCTAGCTACACTGCTAGAATGGCTAACAATGACAAAACCACAGTATTATTTGTGTTTTTCCACATTTTAACAGTGGTAACTCAAGTTTTGCTGCAGCTTTATCTTTGTTCATTATTATATCATGACTCCAGTTGTCCTTCTTCATTATTATACTTAAAAAATACCAAATATTCTCTGTTTCTGCTCACGACAGTGCAGGAATTTGCTGCTTTTCCCTGTTTTATATCATTGTAAACTGGATATATTAGAGTTTTGGTTGGCCAAGACAAGCAACCTGACCGGGAAAATAATACATTAGAGCTCTAATGTTCTCATTTCTTCCAATGTTGCTCATATAGTGAAGATGACTATATAAGCCTTAAATTCTGCACATGCATTTAGTCATCTGTCTGAATGAGATCACAGCTTCCTTTCGGTGGACTGTCTCTGGAGGATATCGGTGGTTTTAAATTTCCCCTTCCTATATTTCTGCAGAACAGCTGATGTCACAAGTTCAAGAGCAGCGATTAGTTTCAAACCCCAGACTGCAGCGGGTTTATTTAGTTCTCTGATGTGGAGAATCAGTGTGTAAATCTGCAGACTTCATCAAAGACGCTTATAAAGCTGTCACATATGGCCGACACCAGGAGGGTGAAAGGTGAACATTTTCACATTTCCAGACCACAAAATCTTAAATTTGACACAAGCGTTCATATTTTTGCTCTTTGTAAGCGCTGCAAGAACTGAGGTATTTATTTTACAGTCCGTTGCACAGTAATTTTAAAGTGAGTGTCATGTAGTTTGAAAGTTGTAGAGGTGCTAAAAGTGTATAAACAGCAGCAGAAAGATCTGTTTGAGTAATTTAATTCTCCTCTGAGAATTGAATTGCCAGCAGTGACGGTAAAACCGAGCCGACAGTGAACACAACAGCTGCCATTCCCATTTCTTCACTCAATATGCATTTAACAGGCACCTCAAATCACCATTTAAGCTAATCCATGTGTTCGGCTGCCAACTCTCTGCGACTGTTTTACTGCCCGGAATATAATTCAGCTCCAGGTTGCTGCTTTCAGCTCCTCAGACCAAAGTGTAGATCCAACTTTAGATAAACTGTGTTTTCAGAAATGACTCAGTGTCTGGCGGCCAGAGCTTCAAACATGAGTCATGATTACTCAATAATCTAATTAACTCAGCCATCATTTCCTAAATGTCTTCACCAAACAAACCTGCTGAAGGGCTTTTTGTGCAAAGATATTGGCAGTGGATCAGATCTGATAAATACACCTCAAATAGATGAGTCAGTGCAACAAAAAGTTTAATTTTTTGATTGTTGTAGGTGGAATATTGAAGTTCAGTGGTAGCCAAATCCTTTTTTTTCAGTCTACCTCAAACCAACCTTTTATTTTGTCCATTTATCCATTACTTCTGGTCAGCTAGTCCAACTGTAACCAGCTACATTCACTCAAATATTGTAGTTTAGTCCAACTTTGAGGTACTTGTACCCTGCTGCAGCATTTTATTTTTACATTGCAGATAGAAATTGCATAGAAAGTTTTACTTTTTACCTCACTACCTCTGACAGCTTTAGTTACTAGTTATTTGACAATTTTCAGATTTTTTTTATGCAAAAACATGCATACATGTGCTGCAAAAAACTGTTAATCTATATCTTCTGTCTAATGACAGAAACTATTTTGGAAAAATAATCAAAATGTTTTGATTTCATGAAATTTTGTTTAAGTTCAGTTTTTACCTTGTCTGAGCTCCGTGAAGCTCTTTGGTTGCATGTTCTTGTTAAACTCGACACTTTCTTCATTGTATTTTTGCGTGTTTAATGCATTGTTGATATTGGTTCAAACTCTTATCTCACTGATAGAGAATTTTTAGTAAGCATGAAGGATTGTTCATTTTAAAGGCTATAAAATAAATTATGGTGTTCCTCAGGGTTCAATTTTAGGTCCTTCACTTTTTAATGTACATGTTGCTGCTTGGAAATGTCATCAAGAGGCACAATATCAGTTTCCATATTTGTGTTTCCAGATGACCAATTGATGCCCTTTTCAACTGTACTTAGATATTAAAGTTATGGATGGCAGAGAACTTTCTACAGTTCACCAATGACTTTTATTAGTCCTGGTCATTGGTACTGACACTCAGAAAAATAAGCTTCATTCACAACTACAAGCTCTATTGAAACCAAAAGCTCTTGGTTTTTTTATGGCTTCTTGGTTGCACTGATGACTGCAGATTTTTCTTTTTATTTATTTATTTTTTTTACAAATGGTTTGCTTTTGGTGACTTTTTTTAAATGAAACTTGCAGAATCATTCATTTTTGGTTATTTTTCCACATAGAACTGTACATAGAACTGAAAGTTGAAAATCTGATTCTATTTTCACCATTTGTTGCTGATAATTGGTGTAATTTCGGAGATTTTTTTAAAAGAAAATTGACATATGTTGGGGTTTAGAGTATTAAACAACATGTCACCACTTTCAATAAAATAATACAATATATAGTTTTTTCTGCATTTACCAGGTCATACTTAGATTAAACTTTTATGTAAGTAGCTTTTTCAGTGCATTACTTATGTGAGTATTTTTAAAAGGTGGTATAGCTAATTTACTAGACTTTTAATACTTCTTCCACAATTGTAGTAAGTTGTTTAGCCATCATTTCTAACCCATGATGTATGACTACTACCTAAGCCCAACACCAACACAGGGTTTTTTCATTTTGATTGTTTCCACACAAACACAGCTGTCACATGTGTCAAGGTCTTTTAGATAAGAAACTTTCTACTTTTCTAAAAGCAGGACGTCTCCTGGCCTTCGGACCACTTTATCGCTTCATATCCACAACATCCACAGTGTGCCCTAAAAAGAAGAAAAGAGCTTTTTTACCTTGAAGGGAAAGTGGCTTCTGTGGCGTTTTAAGCAGCAGGATGAGCAAGAAACATGGAGTCACTCAGCTGGACGAAACCAAAGGTTATAAAAACAACTTCAACCACAACAGGGAGACGGACTGCATGGAGCTCAACCTTTTACCGACCTCTTTAATGCATCTGTGCTTACGGGACAGAGGAGTTCGCCTCCTAACCCTGCTTGTTGTCTCTCTTTGAAATGATTAATTATCTTGCATGGATTCATTTGACGCTGCTGGTGTTATTAAATTCCCAACAAGAGTCACCAAAGATATCGACCAAAGACACTGAACAACAAGCAAAACATGAGCAAATAAAACCTACTCTGGGTTTTATGACACACTGATGCTGGGGATATGCTTGACTAGTTGACAAAATTAATGTACATTATGAAGATTAATAATAAGGAACAAAAGTATTATTCTACTATGACCCTACAACTTTTCAGAAGACCTGACGGCAGCAGAAAGTCTTGATGTTTCTAAAGGAAAACTCAAGATCTACCATTTTAATCGGACTTTATAAAGGCTCTATAAGTAAAGTCTGATTGATCGATTGAACAGTCAGTTAAAACGAATCATTATTAATTTGTTAATGTATAACGACAGTTAGCTGTTCTTTTTCGCAGCCACCTGCTGCATAAATGTCATAAACCAGCAAGATGAAAAGCGGGACAGATGTCGACTCATAAAACCAGTATTATGGTGATCTATTAAAATAAATGTAAAAATTAAGGTTGTATGTGTTCTAAAATAATATAAATAATAATAATATAATAATAAAAAATTGGCATATAACCAATTAGGTTACTGTAGGATGTGAGAATTGATTCCAAATGGCTCTTTTTGGCTCAATTTGTCTGTTTTCTGAGTGTTTTCTTATTTTTGAGCCCAAATTTTAACTTTGGTTAAATCGACTGGTATATTAGCCATCAGGAACATCCCTATACATGCATTATTTATGGTAAGTTTTAGCTTTCGTATTTATTCATGAGATTCACTTTATGTATTTCATGCTTATTCTTGCTCAGAACCAGCAAAGTTCATCCTAAAGTTCAATCATCAACCTTTTCATGCTGTTCAGTTTTTCATATCTCTTCTATAAATATAAGAAATAATAATTTCTACAACAGAAACTGGAGATTGGAGATGGACAAAGCCTAATGGATCGCTGTACTTCAAAGGCAGTCACACTTTTTGTGCATTTTCGATGGTCAAGAGTCAGACTAAAGATATTAACAACTAAAAAAAATAACATACTCAAAGGTTTAAACAGCTCACAAAGTATCTATTGCTGTAAAATCTGTCAAGATTATGGGAGTAGAGTGATTGATAATCCAAAATCTTTTTCATGGTCTCGATTCCATTGAGGTCAAGGTTGTTCACTTTGGCTTTTACAGTTGTGGAGTTGTAACTGATTGGATTGAATTTTAATTGAAAAAGCAGGCTAAAACCAACATGAAATTCCATTTAGTTTATCAATCAATCCCAAAAAACTTCAAGCACTTCTTAAAATGGTGTCACCAAATACTCAACATACAATAAAATAGCATAAAAACAGCAAAAGAAACAGAAAAATACATATATTTATTTAAAGACAAAAAACAAGTGTTGTGAAGCAACATTAAAAACAACCTTGACCAAAGTGCTGAAAATGTCAACAGTCAACTGAGTGCAAAAAGCATTAAATTTTTAAAGGGAAAGAAACTATAACAAGGCAAAATCAGAATCAAAACTGGATATCACGCTATAAGATCATAGTTTAAGATAAAATAAACACAACAAACTAAAAATCAGCACTATTAGGAATTACCAAATGACATTTAAAACATCTACGTCTTTAGATTTTTCTTAAAAATGTCAGTTTTTACATTGATTCTACTGATTCTGATGAAGTTATTCTCATAAACACAAACAGTCATAACCATCTTCTGGGGACCATAAACGTCCACATTACAGTTCACGGCTGAAAATTACATTTAAAAGACACAATAATGAGTAAATTGTTGAGACTTTGGGTTTTCATTCAACTGTTTTTCTGTCACAATCCAGCATCAGAGACGAAACATCCTCGTCCGTGCTGATAAGCTGCTCAGACTCCAAACATTCTGCCCTCGGTCGTCGTCCATCTTTGTCCCGGCGTGTGAAAGCGAAGGTGGGGGGGGACGGCCGGCTGCCAAACAAGTGGATGCTGGGGGGTTCGACATTCCTATATTCCTGAAACAGCCCAGCAGCCACAGACAGCTGGACGGCAACCAGCTGACCGGTTGCCATGTGAACGCCTTTCTTTGCTTTCATCCCAAAAACAATTGCCGGTGACCGACTCGGTGGCCCTTTAATCCACCTCTGTTCTGGCAGAGCGACAATCTGACCTCGCGTCTTTGTCCGGGCCCTTTGAGCCGAAGCTGTCGCCACAGTTTAGGTTTCATTAGAGTCCCGTCAGCTGATCTTTACTGCCAGAGGCTTGTATTTCTCAGCTGCAGAGTTCTTCTGAGGTCTTCGCTCCGTGTTTGGAGCATCAGTTTTTTGAATTCTTTGGCAGTTCTTTTTATAAAAATGCAGTTTTTTCCTACAGCTGAGTGGTTTTCTCACTTAACTACAACACTCATGGAAAAAGATGGTGTCAGATTTGATGGAGGGAATAAACGTGAAATCTCAGAGTTAAATAGAAACTGACTTTATGAATCCCCAGAGGGAAATTTGTTACGGAGGTGTGGAAAGTAAATAAAAGGGGTAAACAATAAGACAACACAGAATATTAGAGTATAAAATGAAGGTAAATTCAAGGTAAACGAAATGAAATGAAGCAAAATAACATTTTTAAAATATATATATGCAAAATATAATATAGAGAAAATCAACAGAATATACAAGAGTGACTTTTTTCTTCTTCTTTTTAAAGGGTATACAGAAATGAACAACACATTTTTGGAAACCATGAATATTATCTGATCAGGTGTAAAGAGTTTAGCTTTAACTGTTACAAAATGAGGCACACAACAGCCTGGAAGCTGCAATTTTTAAATGCTGATAAATTAACCCTCTGAACTCCAAGCATTTTTTGGATGTTTTTTGGCACATTTTTCCTCACTGTAGGCTCATTTTTCACTGCAATGTAAATATAAAGTCCTGTACCTCTATGGAAACAGCACAACACTGACTAGCAATAAAGAGAAATGCATTCTGTGCAGCATAATAATATGATATAACATTAAAATAAAGTAAAAAATATAGCTTAGTTTATTTATTTTTGCAAAAATTTAAAAAAATAGATCAATATGTACAAGATTTTTTCCAAATTACAAACATTTACCAAAAAATACACATACTATACATGCTATATTAGATACTATAGATATTTTATTTTGCACAACTTCAACCAACTTTTAAGTGTCTCACTTTGCTAAATGTGTCTGCTAATATTTTGCTGACAACTTGGTAGATTGATATTGTTTTTTAACTATGTTGCATCTATTTTATTGCTGAAGTTTGTATTATTTTCTGCTCAGTCTCTCTGATTTGTTTCCATGCTTTCCTCCTATCTGCTTAGTGTAAACACTGCCTGCAGTTCAACCAAGTAGTAGAATTTCTGCATTGATCATGGCTTCTCAGCTGTAGAATTTCATGCAAACTGCATGTTTTTGTCAATTTTTTAAGCAAGATTTGCTGAATTATTGGGATTTTGAGCTTTGATTTCTCTAACAGAGCTGCACATCACACCTGATTACTTCAAAAACTGTCACAAAGCTGACAATCTTTTCTGTTTTCACAGTTTCTGGCTCTGAAAAATGTTGTAATTTTCTCACAACTTCTACAAACTAGGCATTTTAACAATGTTTCACCATGCTGAATGCATCTTTTAACATCTTACTTATTTGTTTCCATATTTGCCCCCTATTTGCTTAGTGTAAGCACTGCCTGCAGTTCAGCCGAGTTGTAGAATTTCTACATCAGTCATGGCTTCTCAGCTATGGAATTTTGTGGAAACTCTATATTTTTGGCAATTTTTTAAGCAAGATTTCATGAATTATTGTGACTTTGAGCTTGAATTTGGTCAATTGTTGTCGCGGAACTGCACAACTCACCTGATAACCTCAAAAACTGTCTGAAAAATGTTGCAATTTTGGTATTTTTATAAAGACAAGATGCCTTTCAAACCCACCGGTGGGTCTTCAGAGAGTTTCTAAGGTGCACGTCTGATGAACTAGTTCTGACAGAGCATATGTCTGCACCTAAGGGGCATTTGTAAAACTGTAATTAACAAGGCAGCCATATTATCAACCATGTTAGGACGTACAGTGTTGAATTAGCATGCTATGCTATCTAGTGTGTGCACATGTTGAGCTGGGATTAACTTCTGTTTTTGTTTTTTGTTGAAATGAACAAGGAAGCCTGAGAAGGAGTGGATGCCACAGAAGAAAAGTGGGGATCTGGGAGCGAGAAGCAGTGGGGCTTCTGGGTAATGTGGTCTTTATATGATGAAACAACTATCGGAATAAGGCCTTGCGGAGCCAAGAAGCCCAAATGATGCCACCCCTCGCTTTCTGGCAATGGAAACGCTCAGTTTATGGTAATGACCATGAGCCAACTGACCACATGGTGTAAACAGAAACCCAGTGAGGAATAATCCCAACATCCCAGCTTCCTTCCCTCCTTCCAGCCGAGAGGCGATAATGACTTCTTGATATCATCTGCGAGGTGCAAAGCTCCGAGTCACATGTCTGAGTGGTTTTAACGCGCTTCTCCCGCTTTCACATGCCAGCTTCCTTCTTTCTACATGCCGAGCGTTACCCCGGCAACGGCCTAAACTGTCAGCATAAAGACAAAGACTTAAATGAGATTAAGGGGGAATCACAGATCTGGGGAGAAGCCCGCCAGTGAGCTCACGGATGATAAAATATGGATATTTAGCTTCAAATATGGATGCTTAGCTGTTTCCGAATGTTGGTCTGCCTGGAATGACAATCTCCTCATCATCCAGCGTCTGAGTTGAGACCTGAGTAAACACTCATGAGGAGTATCTTTACCCCCATTTGCACCTCAGCAGGGTGGAAGCTTCTATCTGTCATGAGCATCAGCTGTTCACAGTATTACACCTCTAATAACCAGAAATGTCTTTCAGGTTTCAAAATGCCAATCTGGCATCAGAACTACTTCAGCTTTTAATGGAATCACAGTTATTACCGGATTTACCTGCTGTGGCTTGTAGTGACCTTTGACACAGGGATTCATAGACCAGCTTGGCAGAGCTGGAGAGTCAGAAGTTGTTATATGGCTCTGATCCTGCTTGTTTTCTCCTGACTAGATCCTTGTTCATGGTCATCTACTCTCAGATGTACATGGCTTTGGAAAAAAGCTTGCTTACAGTTTCATTTAGTGTCTGCTAAATGAAATTGTAAGTTGTAGACAAGTGAAAGGTGTTTTTTTGGCTTATCAATTCATGTTAAACCGTTGACCTTCATAGTCAGTAAAGAGGTCATATTAATAAACACTCAAGACTGGTTATTCCTAAAGTCCTTTTCAAACATGAAATATGTCACATCACTGCTTCTCCAATCTAATTTAAATAGCAGAGGTCAGTTTTACATTAATATTCTTTCATTCAAACAAACCCACTATTTGTTACTCCGCCATATAACAGCAGAGTTATGTGATGATCAGTGTATGTTTGTCTGTTTGTCTTTCTGTTTGCAGCATCACTCAAAAATGGACAAATGGATTTGGATGAAATTTTCAGCTAAGGTCAGAAATGACACAAGGACCAAGTGATTAGGTTTTGGCAGCGATACAGCTTATAGTCTGGATGCATGGATTTGTTAAAGATTTCTGTATCATTGCAAGATAGCGACACTGTAACTATGACTACAAATGAACATGACATCAGCTGCCGGCTGATGATAACAAGATTGTGATCCTACTACAAATCAACCTCTGCAGACCAAGAATTTTTCAAGATGTCATCCGTCAGAAATCATACGACTCAGCAGCCTTGGCAGAGTACTGTGCTTCTTGTTATAAATGTGAGATTGGACCTTACACAGGCACGCACAAAAGATTAAATCTAAACTCTAACAGCAGGATATCAAACAGTCTATCATTTTTTTTTTATGATTTCCTAAACACTGAAAATCCTGTCCATGTGTGATGATAATCTAACTGCTACTTTACCAACAGGAAACTAAAAATATCCAGACAGCTGTGATGAAGCTCAGGACTCGACCTGAGAACGACCGCTATGCAACAAGTGATTTAACTGCACTTAACTTATGAACTCCCGATCCATCCTGTCTCCATGTCAGGGATAATTTAGCAGTGAAGGTTTGGAAATGCTAATATGAATCCTGCTGTTGTCTGATACTGCAGGTATTTACAGTTTTTCTCAGTCGCTTTGGTGCATTTCTCGAATCATCCTCGACATTTCCAAAACAGTGAGTGCATTTCTCAGAGCAATTCGTACAAATAGAAAAACACCAGATTATCTGCAAAAGCCAGCCTCTTGCTCACAATCCTTAGTTCATCTCTCAAAAGTAAATATCTGTGTCAGTGAACATATCGGTGCCATCAGAATGACAAGTCCTTGTGTCATTGTGTGGATAAAACAGTTAAATTGCTTAGTCATGTTGTCATTATAACAGTGTTCTCTGAAGGGATGTTTTGATGTAAACTATGGATAAAATTTTGATGACAGCTATTGTTTGCTTTATGTCATTGTATTTGTCATTGAAATTGGGCAGATTTCACAGATCGGATATCTGATGGTTGAACAAAAATAAAATAACATTCTGACATGTCATAGCCTAACAATTACTGAGAAAAAAACGGTAATCATTAAAGAAGAGGTCTTAGTTTGAGACACAGTATCAGAATTGGAATATCTGTTGTTATCAGACCAAAATGCTGTGTATGTACAATTCCCTTTGTTAGAGAATGTCAAGATTCACCTGATTTTTTGTACACTCTGTTACCATCACAGTAAAGTTTTAGTCCAAACTGTGTTTTGCTCTCTGTGTTGTTTTTGGACTAATATCTGTACTAAATTCTGCAAAAGGTCTTCACACCACCAGCTTATAAAGTTTATCTGTTATGTGGTTGCAGCTTCACTTCAGTAACATGCAAGACATGAAGTTTGTGGTCAAGAAAACAAGGTGTTGTTCCATTAAGGTCCATTCAACATGTCAAAACTGATGAGAAACAACATCAAATGACACTACATTAACACTGTGATGGGACTAAATCAGGCTATCTGGCTAGGCTAATCAAACTTAAATACTATGATGTATAAAACAAAACGTTCCAGTTACACACTTCACTGATTGACTCTACACAGAATCTTTACATGTGAAACTTCCCACAGGTATGAAAGAACATTTTAACAGTCAATAAGGTATGTGTGATGAAAGTTTGACTCTTTCTGGCTCATTCATTTTCTCCCAATGTTATACTCCTCCAATTACCTCATCTTCAAAACCTTCTAAAGCAAGACAGTGACCAAAAACCAGACAAATATTTAAATAGACTGCTACAGATACTAGGTTTGATAGTAAGATTGTCTTTGCAGCTTGTACAGAAAAGTTACGAGTGTGCTCACTCAGACATAAAAAAAAGTTCAGATGCTGTCAGATTAACAAAAACAAGTGGATGTCGGAAAGGCTGAAATATATGCAGAAACTTTGGCCCTTTGCAAACAACTCAAGTCTGAACAGCTGCACATTTCTTCCACATCACAGTCACATAAGTGGCCCAAATCCAAATCTTTTGCCTCCAAATGTCTCGGATCAGATGTTTTTCGCTAATATGTGAACCAACCCAATCAGACTTTTTGTGGAAAACTTGCATCTGTGGTCTTACATCTTATTCAGACCAAATCTGTCGACTGCTGTTACATATTGCAACCCGGTAAAAAACAATCTTGGATGAAAATTACAACAGCGGTTAGAGGGGAAGTTGAGAATGCTTCAAACTTGGACAGTCTTGGGGAAGCTTCTTTTCAAGCCAAACTGGAAGTAACCCAGTCCTGGACGTGTTTGCTTTACTTGTCATGACTAAGGAGGACAATCAAAAGGCATCTGATGAATCACTGTTGGGTAGGCGTCCAGTCTAACCCTCAACCAAGAAGTTCAGGTTTCCTAAAATTAAACCAGCCTTTAACTATAGCTACGACAGACGGGAACATTCTCATGAGTCATTTTCTTTGGAGGCGTCATTGTTGCTATAACCACGCTGTGTTTGGATATCAGCTGCTTCCTCCATCGAGACGAACTGACCCACAGACTCTCACAGACAACTCAATCACTGTTAGACCAAACAAAGACGGACTTGTGTCCCACGTGTTGGCAGCTGACCGCTGAGTCTCCTGCAGCTACCACAAACACAGCTCTTGTAAAAAGCTTCGCCTCCGCTCACAAGTTGTGAGGTCGTCAGTCAGAGTCGCAGAAATCAGTTTGTCACATTGGGGATTTTTCGACCTGCTTTACTGCTTTTGCACTTCCTCCGAAGGGAAAAGACATGAAGGCTACAGATAAAAGCACTTATACAAGCCAGCTTTGGGGTTGGAAGGTCACTGGGTCATGAAAGGTCTAGTTTTTGGGTCAGTTTCCTCTGTGATATAACCGGAGGGCTGCAGAAAATGAGAGGCCTTTCAAGGATAAGCCCCTTAAAAAGACCAAAACCAATCATGTGTATGTCTCACAAAGCTGTTTCCCCAAACATGGCACTCAGATTTAAAGCTGAAGCAAGCGTCAGTGCTAACATGGTGACGTACAGGGAGTAAATATTTACCTTGTTCTTTGTCTTAGGGCGTTTTTAACACCTAAAAGTCTGAACCAGGGTGTTAACAAAGGTACATGTTTTGTCACTTTCATTCCGGTTAGTTTGGTTTCTCACTGCAATTATGTGAGTGCAGTTAAGAGCTTTACATAGCAAAGATATGAACTGTCGTCACCACCTGCATTCCTAAATGATTCAGAGATGAATGGCCAAGATGTTGTCCAGATAATTTGAAAAAGAGAGTTTGTCCTTTTCATTGGGCTAGTTTCTTGATCTCCATGTAGTACTGCACTATCATACTCTCATACTCTCTGGAAATACCTGAAATGTGTTGACATTTCTATGATTTCTATCCATTCTTTACTCCAGTTGACTTTGTATGACATCGTTGATCCATACTTTGCTTAAAAACTCGCTGTACTCCCATCCCTATGTGCCCATTTTTCCTTTTTCCAGTTCTCACGACAGCCTTAGTTCATTTTTTGGAAGTCTGAATCTTTCAAAGAAATGTTTTCAAACTGAAAACAAACCATTGTTTTGTTTGATGTAAACGAAGACCACCTTCAGGGTTTGGCTCTACCAATTTAGGTGTTAAAGTGCCCTAAGACTGGCAAGTACTTGGCAATTAAAAGCAGTGGCTTGATGAAAATTGAGGTTATCACCATTCATCTGTGAGGGGAACCTGGAAGGATCCACTAAATGCCTTGACAATCCATTCATTAGCTGGTGAAATATTTCTGCCAACAGAGCCACATCGCTAGCATAGCTAAAAAGCCACATATCAAGCCACCCTCTGTCACAGTGAAGGCCACAGTTTCGAAAGTTTCCTTCTGGGCTTCAATAATTGAAAATCTGTGATGGACATTTAAGGTTACGGTGACCTGTGCTGTTGCTCTACAAGGGGCTCAGGTGGAAACCACAGCATCGGATTATTTTTAATGACTGACTTCTGTGACGTTCATTTCTTTTCAGTTGTTTCTTTGAGGTTAATTCTGCAACAACCTTTTCAGAGCAGTGCTGCAAAGGTATTTCAGTCTCTAGTTGTTGCTGTCATTGCCACTAGCAATCAGATCTCTTTTTTTAACCAGCACAAACCTAAACTTGATCCTTTGTTTATACTTGCTGTGTGGTAAAAGCTGAGCACAGTTTGTGGCAGGATGCTCTTCATAGAAATTTTGAATAGGTTTAGCATCAATAACAGATTGACAGATAACACAAATTGACCACAGAGGACTTAACAGGTGTTGACATTGCTGTTTTTCATTTGGCTACTGGGCTATTATATGTATGTCAACATAACAGCTTTGACCAGAGGACCTTAAGCACCTCAGAAGTCTCTGTCATGGTGCCCATTGCTGGCGAAACCTTTACAATGCTCTCTGCTTGCCAACATGAACTGCCTGTAGCTTGAGGTCATTAGGCATCACAGAAGTTTTTGTCATGGTGCCCATTGCTAGTTAAATTTACCCCACAATGTTCCCTGTTTGCTATCATGGAACCAGCTTGTAGTCTGAGTGACCACATCCTCTAGTTTATAAACGGTAAAAGGCTCAACTTGGAGCACAACCAGGTACTGCAGCTAATCTACAACACGATTTCTGACATGCATGTAGATAAAACAAGTTTTTTACAGTCTTTTGGGGCGTGTGGAGTAACGGTATATCTACCTTGTCCACACTATATTTTCAGACTGTGTCCTAAAGGAGCCTTACAACAAGGTTAATGACCACCTATGTAACATTAGGGAGCAGCTTGGATGCTGAAATGCAATATTTTTCTTACTACACTGCAGCATTTTTGGGTTGTCAAGCTGTCTAATGATGCAGGTGTTAAATAAACTCAGAGGAAAGACTTGTCCAAACAGACGGAAGCAACAAACTAAACTTCAGCTCCTTTACTGAAAAAACCTGCATTACATGATTTAATAGTGTGTGATTGATCTGATTTTCTGCAGACTCTCATTATCAACGTAAAGTTTTATTTTGAGCATGAACTTTTAAAGTTTGCAATTCATGTGAAATTGTAGGGCAAAGTGAATGTAGTTGGCCATTCATTAAAACATATTGACCTAACGGTGAAGCTGAAAGAAAATGTATACAGCAGATAAATTTTTATAACTTGAATGTATTTGAAATGTGTTTTATCTACGAAAATGCTATCAGATTGGGAATCCTGTAGATATTTAATAAACTCAGAAGAAAGGCTCCTACAAACAGCTGGAAGCAACAAACTAAACATCAGCTTTTATATTGTCAAAACCTGGATTACATTCATTATTGGCGAGTCTTAATGACTTTTTTCCGACTCTGTTGTCAGCACAGTTAAGTTTTATCTTGAACATGAACTTTTCAGTTTGCAACTGAAGTGACATTGTAGAACAAAGGAGCAAAGTGAAAGTACTTGGCCATTAATAAAAGAAACTGTATTGATGTAACAGTGGTGCTGGATGAAATTTCATACATTGGATTAATGTTAATAACTTCAATGTACTTGAAGTGTGTTTTATCTGGGAAAATGAGATCAGATCGGTACCCTGTATTGGCAGATACTCAACATGAAATGACTCGGATCGGATTTAAACACTTTATTAGGACATCCCTAATTGCTACCATTGGTATTATTCCAAAGCTATCAGAGGTATTATTGTATGTTCACATCCCTGTTGACAGAAGAAGAGTGGAAAAGTAGATCTATGTAATAAAACCAGAGCAAAATGTAGCAGCAATACACCTAATTAATAGCAAAAAGGATACAGTTTAGTTGAATGTTTGATACTTCCACCTCCTTGCATCAGACTGCCATGAAAACACATAAGAAACAGCTCATAAACAGCCAATCATATCCTTTGATAATGGATCCCTTCACTCTCTGTCGCTTTCCCCCCACTTGGTTTTTATTTTCTCAAACTCTGAGTGTTTCTTGGTGGCTTCTTTCCTCCTACAGGCAGCAGAGCGTGAAGCCGTACGAAAGCCTTTTTCACCAGAAGAGAAGAGCGGAGTGAGTCTCTTCTAATAAAAGAACCATCTTGTGTTGAATAAAAAAACATGTGTTCAATTTGTCCCGTTGAGCCCCTTTGTACCCCGACATGGAATAAAATGTGGTGCTGGAGTTTATTTTCTCACTCTAATTTTCTTTTATGAGCAGATGAGAAGTCGCTGCTCGAGCCTTTCGTCTGCTGCTCAGCCTTCATGTTCAATGAAATTAAGTTCAAAACGTCCCCATTCATTTGGCTTTTAATAGATTCCAGCTCTGCTTGTTACGTAAGAACACGAGAGAAGCCGCGATTAGAGAAAAACTGCAACTGAACCAGCTCCCCTTTCTGCGTTTCATTAAGTCATTTACCAGCTGCTGACATTTGCAGCGATTTTCACTAGGTTTGCCTTTTTTTTTTTTTTTTTTTTTTTTTTTTTTACAGCGCATGAAAAAAAAATCGTTCTGGAGCTTATTAGCCCAAATCATCAATTAACCCGAAACACTTTGTAGTTGGTGTTGAAACGAGCCGCTGGAACACAGGAGAGTTTATCTGAGCGCTTGTTTACTCCTTAGTGCTGAGCTCGCAATCTGCCCAAACATTCAACAGTTAATGTTCAACGCTGCTCCTCCAGAGAGCGAAGCAGAAACACGAGTGGCTGTTAGTTAGCAGTAAAAGTCAGCTTGTGTTTGCTCTGACAGACTGAGCCTCAGTGTGCTTTGACCTCTGGCCTCCACCATCCCCCCGGCAGGCTGCAGAACTCATCTCAGTATCACAGTCAACTCCTGCACTGTTATTTTAGCCTCCACACACTGAAAACTGGATGCTTTTTGTAGTCTCAGAGCTTATTTTTGACCTTTTATAGATTTTCGTTTTATTGTCAGAACTTTCGAGGAAACCGACATCAGTTCATGAACTGTTTTTAACTTCTCTCATGCATAAAAACTTGACCTGCACTAATTATTGTTTTTGGCTTTAAAAGAGCTTTGAATTTTACAATATTTAATCATATTTTGCAGAAAAGGAACAGTATTTTTACAGTAATCTATTACAGTGTGGCTAAACAGTAGCTAAATTTTTAGGCGATTACAGGGTGAGTTTCCAGGAAATTAGCTAGAAAATAGGTTTCCTGTGAAATAAAGTATTACAGAAATAGCATTGATGAAACATTAAATAAGGAAACGGTGGAGAGAAGAAGCTCCTGATTGAAGATGAAGTGAATCTTAATGGGAGCTCTGCCTCTGTAGGAGTTCTATTCTCAGTTATGTGGAGTCTATATTCAGACACCAGATTTGCGAGGCAATTTATTATGTGTCCTTTTCCTCATTTCCCTTACTTTGAGAGCAAAAAGAGAGACATGCAAGGAAGCTTGTTGATTCTCAGCAGCTATCAGGAGGTTTACAAGACGTGTTTGAGGATGTGACCAGCGGGGCGGCGGTGGGTTTGCGACAAGGACGTCTCTGTGAAGAGATTTTCACATGTCAGGCAGTTACAGAATCTGAAACGGAGCTGTCAGAGCCACTAAACATCACATGTCAGAGCGGCAAACAGAAGAGCCTCTGACGCTGGAGCGGTTCGCGTTTTAGTGGGTATTTTAGGCAACACATGAAGAAGTAACCGAGTGGGAAATGCAGAAAAGGGGAAGAGAAAAAAGGGCTTCTGATGTGAAATTACACAACTGAATCCAGCTGTGATGATATAAAAGTTCAAGCGGGATCCAAAGACATAAATCTGAGCCAAACACGCTGAAACGAGAGCTTTTGAAACGCAGGTGGAAACACTTGTCGTTTCTGGACGGCGTTAAAGAGTTGTACGTCGCTGACAAACAGAGTTTAAAACCTAGGAGCAGAATCAGGGTCAAAAAACAAAAGGCTTCATCGGTGAGCAGTAAAATACACCTCCTGTTGTAAAGCCAACACCTGCACAGCTAATGGATCAAAGTCTTTTTTTTGCAACTGGGACACTGAAGCAGGTGTGCAGAAAAAACAAAAAAAAATGGCAGCAAAGAATCCACTGCACAGAAACAGTCCAAAAAAGCTCAAAAATTCTTTGGTTTTGGAGTAACATGCAAGCATCTGCATCATCTAAAACCAGATCCAGATGCAGATTAAATAGATTTTGCTGCTATCAGAGTAGATTTAGAGGACTGTGGCATCTCAGATTTAGAGGACTGTGGCGTTGGAGGCTGCAGATTGCTTTGCAGCCTCATTCATAAACCTGGATGATTAACTGCCCTCCAGGCTGCACAGTCTCTCCTCTTTCTTAGGTTTCTGACTTGCAGCTCTAACACTCCCACCAGTCCTACGACCTGAAGGTCAAATATTCCAGCAAATGTCACTGAATTGATCTATAACAACTATTAAAAATAGCACTGAGTCAGTCCAAATGCTAACGATGTTAATTAATGTGCAACTTTCATGATAAACAATGCAATAAATAAATATTAGCTCAATTCAGTACCATTCCCATCAGCCTCAACTGTTCTTTGTGCTTCTATGATACTTAAGTACAAAAGTTTTTTTCCCAATAAATGCAAGTTCTAGCCTGCTAACATGCTGATTTTTAGAAGACATGCTATGCTAAGTAGCATGCTAACATGCTAAAATTACATGGTGAACATGCTAAATAGTATATCTTCTAAACATTAGCATGTTAGCAGGCTAAAATTAGCATTTAGCTGAAAGCACTTTTGTTCTTCAGTACAGTAGGAAAGCCATTAATTTTTTTGTTTGTTTGTTTTATGATCAGTCTGTCTCAACATGTTCACTGTCTCATTTTAGCATGTTAGCATATATAGCATATCCTCTAAACATCAGCATGTTTGCAGGCTAATATTTATGGCCTGGCACAAATAACAGGTATTTTAGGTAATGTTTATTATGTTCATTGTTTTTTTTTTTTTAACAGTAAAGATGCACATTAATTAACATTGTTAGCATCTGAATTAACTCGATGCTATTTAAAAGTGTTAGCAATGTTAAAATAAGATGAACATGTTAAATAGCATATATTTCAATCATCAGCATGTCAACAGGCTAAAACTAGCATTTAGCAGAAAATATTTTTGTATTTATGCCACTAACAGTTATATTTATATGGATTAATTCTAAACTGTTAGTCAGTGAATATAAACATGTTCACCATCTCCTTATAGCATGTTAGCATACATAGCACATTGTCTAACAGCCTCATGTTAGCATGCTAAAATGTTGAAATGAGACAGTGAACATGTAAATAGCATATCTACTAAACATCAGCGCGTTAGCTGGCTAGTCTTTTACTGACTGGCACAAAGGAGCGTTTACATAAAGAATAATTGCACTAGATTTAGCTAGCAGCTAACTTGCATCTGTTTTAAGTTGAGGTGTCTCCAGTTTAAGTCAAAATATCTGCTGCACAAACTGCTTCCAACCATAGTAGTTCCCCTTCTTTACATTCCTGTGGGTAAACATGTGCAGCTAACAAAAAATAAAGAACAACTGGTTTTGCATTGTTTTTGCAAACCAGAGTTGGTGCCAAGTTTCACATAAACACAACAAACAATCAGAGATGACAACAGATGATGCGAGAGTCTCTGGGAAGCTGCCGGATGACAGAAACGAGATCAGAGAGGGTGAGTGGGAGGAGGCTCGGAGAGCGAACAAAAACTGGGGCAACAAAAAGTCTGCAGCATTTCCATGAGAAAGACGTTTCCCCTGGAAGAAGGAAACCCTTTCAGAGAGTCTGCTGGGGGCTGGATGGGCAGGGAAGCTGGGAGATCCACTTTACCCAACCTTCATCTGCCCACTCTGACTCCCAGATAACCCCGACATCAAAGCCGGCACCTCAAAGCCGAGGTAACATATTCATAACCCACTACAAAACTAATCTGCCACTCATCCAGTCTCTGGAGAAGAAGTGAAAATTATTAATAATGACGACAGAGAGTGGAACTCTGCGTTAACAAACATCTGCTAACTACGATGAATAATATGAAGCTGTTTACCAGAATAAACATTAAAACGTGGCATTTTCAGATCCAACTCAAACCAAACATAGTCATAGTTACAGTGACACCGTGCCGCTATCTTGCAATGATACAGAAATCTTAAACAAATCCGTGGATCCAGACTATAAGTCGCATCACTGCCAAAATCTAATCACTTGGTCCTTCTGTCATTTCTGACCTTCCCTGAAAATTTCATCCAAATCCATTAGTCTGTTTTTGAGTAATGTTTCACACAGACAGACAGACAGACAAACATACACCGATCATCACATATCGCTGTCGTTCCTTGGCGGGGTAATAAATGCATATATTTATATTGTTTTCAAGAGGCCTCTCATTTACACAGTGTGGCAGTTCAGCTGTTGGGCTTTTTTAAGGCTTGTCTACATAGAGCTGGTTGCTTGTTTCTATCGTGAGATCTAAAAACACTGGGCTGGGGTCATAAATAACTCAACTTTAAGGTTAAATAAATGTTCCTGTGCGGCTGCATCAGATCTCAAACCACTTCTTAGGGTTTTGTCTCATCTTTTAATGCCTCACCTGATTGTGTTCACCTGATTGTGTTCACCCGTCTCTCCAGCTGCACCTCGTCAGTTCATTACTTCATCCCAGCTTTCACTGGGAACCTGTTTGACTCACACCTGAGGCATGTGTTGCCTGGGTGTTGCTGCATTCTTTCCCTGCAGGTCTGACGAACTTAAGTCCCTCTTACGTCTACCTACATATTTACAAATACACAGAAACATGCCAGCGTTTGGGCACTTTAAGCTACAACAAAACATGACCGTGCATGGTGTGTTTTTTTCTCTCTCTTTTCCGATGATGGATGTCCACTGGCAGCGTCGCCGAGCTGCTGTTTGATTATGCGCAGCCTGACAGGCCTCTTTTGTCATCCGCTAAAATGCATAATTCATCTACACTTTACAAGGCAGGATGCGAAGAGAATAGATTGTCGTTTCCTCTGAGTGTGTGTGAGTGTGTGTGTGTGGAAGACGAGTCCCGGTGCCAAGATGGATGTTGTGGACTGGTAGAGCCGGTGTGTCCCTGAAGGCCTCGTCTCCTTATAGAGGCATGTTTGTGCTCTCAGACTAAACTGCAGCAGCCGGGCGACACATTCATCAGTCTGCTGCCGAGGGAATAAAAGCAACGCGCGGCACAAAGTGTGGAACAGCCTCTCGTAGTCTGCAACGAAACACAACTGATTAAATATGCCACACATGTTGCAGGACTTGTAGTTTTTACACAAATGCAATCTTCTAAATAGCATTAACATCATATAATTGTGCATTTAAAGTTGTTTACATGACATACTATGTTATCTTGCACATCAGGCACTTAATTTGCACATTTCTGCACACTTTAAGCATTTCTAGAACTTTTTATGGTTCCAGTGTTTGGATTTAGTATGTCTTCTCCCCATGAAGGAACAGCTTTTAAATAGCAATATTATCATGCTTCTGGACATTTTAAGTTGTTTACGTCACAAACTATCTAATCTTGCACATTCTCAGGCATTTACTTTGCTAATTTCTTCACACTAGAAGTATTTCTACCACTTTTTGTGACTTATAGTCCCCTGATTGCACTCGTATTTGTCTTACAACACATTTTTAATCTATATGCTTCTGTTCTGCACTGAAACACCAAGTTAAATTCACTGTATGTGAAAACGTACTTGGATATAAAGCCTTTCTGATTAGATGCTAGATGCAGTTTTTGGCCAACGTAATGCTTTCTGTAGTCGAAGTACTGAGTTTTTTGCAACTAAATCTTCATTTTTCAGTGTTTCCCTCCTATTCTTTGCTAATTTTTCTGTCCATATGTGGAATCTGCATGTCAAACTCTGTGTTGTTTGAATGGAACTTAAAACTCTAATAGATGAAGAAATAAGTCGCAGCATGATGTGTATGGGTGTTAAATACATTCTAGTACTTTCTGAGGAGAAAATCATACAAACACCAAAGAGTCCTGGTTGGAAAAATTACATGTTTAAGGCCTTTTAAACTGAGAGCCTGTGTGTGTCTTTGTTGGTTAATATCTGTTATTAAAAAAAAGACAACAAAAAAAGTATAAAAAGAGTCAAGGACAAAAAAAAATGTAGTAGAAAGACACAAAATCTAGAAATTAATAAAATAATTGAAAATGATTTGACTACTGAGGTAGTTTCACGTACTAGTTTGAGCACAAATCACATAGTTTCCATCAAGTTTCACAGAATTTTTCACATTGTTTCAGCTATTTTAATGATGTCTTTTAAAAGGCACCAACTAGAAAATAACTTCACCAGCTCCTTATATTTAACACAGAAACATGCGTTAATTCTCTATAAACTTGTTCACAGAACAGTTTGGATGGAAGCTTCAAAATGGATCAAAATTATATTGAAAAATCAAACATTTTTTGTACACTGATTTTTTTCTCGCTTTTTAGTTCGTTTGATGGAGTCAGGGGATGTTTTTCGTCAGCTTCAAATATATTGTTTTTATGGAGTAGTCTTGATTTTCAGACCACTGATCTGAGTTCTTCTGACTTGAGTTGATGTTCAGAATAAATGCACTGCTGAGAGTTAATTAATCTCATTATATTAAGGTTTTTAAGACACTTATATTTCCCAGGATTCATTGGTAAAAGGCTAAAACTCTCCAGAGTCTTGTTTGTTTGTGGTTTGATGAAAACAGACATACTGTCTCTTTATTAAATGTTAAATGAAGCCAGACTAGTTGCTTCAGATAATAAAGGGGATAATTCAATCTATGTTGAAGCTTGTTGGTGAACTCAGTCCTTCCATTCATTATACTTTATCATGTAATTTAACTCAGTCATTGGGAGCAGCTCGACATGTTACTGACTCAGGTTCAAAATGTTTTAATTAAAAGTTTCAGCCAACTGACTCATCAAACCAAGAAAAAGCAAACAATAGAGCGCAATACTTTAACATCTGGTGGACTAACTGGACACCTGGATTTAATCTAAAGCTGAAAACTGAAGTTCAGTTGACTCACATTTTAAAAGCAGCAGAGAACAAGTGTTTTCTATTTTACTGAAAGTGATTTACTGTGTACATCTTCAATGTTAATGGTTGTTTCTTTGATCAAAAAGCAGTAAAAGTGCAGTCGATGTTAATGGCATCCCAAGAAGTCAAATCACAAGCTGGTTCGGTTCTGGTTTCTGATCCTAATTTAATATCAATCTGAGCATTTTTAAGAGAGAAATATGTTCAGAATTGACAGATTGGGTTTTGTTGAAATTCAGAAAATACCAGAACCGATCCAACAACATCTTTTTGAAACGCAACTGCTCCACTACTTTCAGTGACTTTACTCGATATTATTAAGTTAGAGGCCTGTCTTCTGTTTAATTTTTGTTTTCACAGTTAGGTTTAGGGTTGACATGGAATTTTTTGTGTTATGCTCTGCTCATCCTCATGTTAGAATAAAACCACTTTAAACTGTGAATTGTGGAGTTGACATGTTATGAGCAGATTTCCCCTCTAGAGTTGAAACATGAATTGGGGGCTTGTCCGGGATTTGAACCTCTCCGCTCATAACAGATTTTACTGCTGTCTATAATTTAATAAAACATGTAGTGGCACCAACACCTTGTTTTGTTTTCTGGCATAAAAAAACACAATATGGACATTATTTTGATAATTTTTATAATGTGTACTTCTCTTATTCTTAGAATGTATGTTTGTATGTAGCTTCTCTTTTGCTGCTGCTCTTATTTTTATACTTTACCTCTTATTTTAAAGGCTGACTTGGAGAAAGAATTCCAATGTACCTGTAACTCGCCGTGTCAATTCAGCAGCTGCATCCCTTGAAGGCTGCATTTCATTAAGACATGAAGACTTGTTGGAAATGCAAGGATGCATCAGGTGGATCCTTCGCAGCCCAACATATCCCAACATTTATTGTTTGTCGGTGGGTTTCAAATGCTCAAAACCAGATTGAAGGGACGGATTTATTAGCAAGTATTGTGTTACAACCTGCCCAAAAGCTAACAATGCTAACAATACAAATGTTAAAAAATGTAAAATTTGTGTCAAAAAAAATCCATAAAGTTACGTGACGTAAATTTAAACCTTTCCAGTTATACAGCTTGTGTTCAAGTTATACTTTAGCGAGATAGTGGTAATTTTTCAAATATTTTAAGTTCATATTAATGTAAATGTTAACAAATTTCAATAAGCTGTGCACATTTCTTGTTTCGTCCAGTAGAACCGTTACAGTACAAGCACCTCAAGTTCTTCAAGTATACAAAAAATATAGAAAGTAAACATCACAATTTTGGGCTCGATTTCAATCAAAAAATTAGGTAAAAACACAATGTCATCTTATTATCCTGATTCTCGTCATCCAAATTCGGCAGTCCAGGTTGCTAGGCAACAGGAGCCATGCTACGGGACATGATGATGCAAACAGGAAGTCCATTGTAGGTTTAACAAACGTTCAGATGCAGCCCCTGAATTGGAACACACCAACTGTAATGTACCAAATGGCATTAACTTCTGTTCTATTCTGTTATGCTGTCAAGGCTAAAACTAGATTTTTCACAAATGAAAATCTTTAAATCTTCAAGCTATGAAGGTTCAATATTTGCAAAACTAACAAAAATATGAATTTTTGGGCCCAGTGTTAAAATACAGACAAGGCCAATGACTTAAACACTGACCACAGATGTACGTATAGTCGTCAACTTAATGATGGAAAAAAACTTTTTGGCTTTTTGCACTTGTAAGCAAGTCCAGTATCCAGAACTAAACACCTGTACATGTAGATTAAAGCTGTTACACCAACTTAATACCTGCGTTGACAGAACAGTCTACAGATGTTTGTGAAACTATCTGCTCTTGGGGAACAGATAGTTTCTACGCTGTTAGAGACGGCTGAGATCATCTCCATGTGACTCCAGATCAATCTGCTGCTGTTGTATATTGTTGAGCAGAACCGTGACACGTTCCCCCCATGTGCAGAACGTACAGCAGAGGAGGCAGAACAACAAGACATGACCTATATCTGCCTGAACAATGCCGCGGCTTATCAACCCTCCCAACACAATACCAGCTGCAGGAGCAACGAGGAGCCCATCCACCAGGAGCTCGGAGCCAAGAACCTCCCACAAACGTTCCTGTAAAACCGGTGTTCTACTGTATTTTTACATCTTTATTACTGGAACAGTTAATTGGTATCTACTTAATTATTGAACTCTACAATATGAGGTTTATTACTGTCACTAGACTTTGCTACAATATATCAGATTTATTTGGTGTTGCCGCTGTAATCAACACAAAATGGAGTTTTTTGTCTTGTTTTTGTCATTTTGTACCTTTAATTGTGTTGTTTTGTGTCACATTTGTGTTGTTTTGTGTCTCGTGTGTGTTGTTTTTGTCACTTTGTACCTTTTATTGTGTTGTTCTGTCTTGTTTGTGTTGTTCTGTGTCTTGTTTTTTGTGTGTCATTTCGCGTCAAGTTGTGTCTCATTTGTGTGGCTTTGTCATTTTGTGTCTCGTTTGTGTTGTTTTCTATCTTGTTCTTGTTGCTTTATGTAATTTTGTCACATTTGCATTGTTTTGTTTCTCCTTTTGTGTTATTTTTTGTCTTGTTTTTTGTCATTTTGTGTCTTATTTGTGGTGTTTTGTGCTTTGTTTTTGCCATTTTGTATCTTTTATTGTGTTATTTTGTGTCTTCTTTTGGGTTGTTTTGTGTCTTGTCTCTGTCGTTCTGTTATTTTGTGTCTATTTGTTTTTTGCTTTGTATCTCCTGTGTTTTGTGTCTTGTTTTTGTTGTTTTATTTCTTATATTTGTTGTTTTGTGTCTCATTTCTGTTGTTTTGTGCTCGTTTTTTGTTGTTTTGTATTGTTTTTGTGTTGTTTTGTGTTTCATTTGTGTTGTTTTGTGTCATTTTGTGCTTCGTTTGTGTTGTTTTGTATCTTGTTCTTGTTTTGTGTAATTTTGTGTCACATTTGCTTGTGTTGTTTGTGTTGTTTTGTGTTAAGTTTTTGTCATTGGGTGTGTCATTTTGTGTCTTATGTCCATTGTTTTGCGTCATTTTGTCTTTTTTTGGTCGTTTTGTGTCTAACATTTGTTGTTTTGTGTCTTATTTGTGTTGTTTCGTGCCTCCTTTTGTGTCTCTTTGTGTCGTTTTTGTCATTTTGTGTTTAGTTTTTGTTGTTTTGTATCTCCTTTTCTGTTGCTTTGTCTCATTTGTGTCATTATGTGACAGTTTTATCTCCTTTTTGTTGTTTTGTGTTTTGCTTTTATCATATTGTTTCATTTTTCTTTTATGTCTCGCTACTGACGTTTTGTGTAAAATTTTCTATACCATAAGTTTACAGCATTCTCAAGCAGATTTCATAGTTTTTAACTGTATTCTAGAAAAAAACAGTTATAATCTGGTTGTATTTTTACAGTAATGGCACCACAAGGTTAGTTTCAGAAGGAATCAGTCGACTAGTTCTGTATCTTTTATAATCTCAGAGTCACAAGAAGTCATTCAAACACTCATTCCCATCGGTGTTTCTGCTAAATTCACAGACTGTTCCGTTTTACGCTGAGATATCGTCCACATCGCGTCAGATTAAGGTTCACACGTGTGGTTTACAGGCCCACCATGGAGACAAAGAGAACTCGGGCTGCCGAGGTCCACGGTGTTTTACGGCGTCAGCTTATTATCTTTTAATTTCTGCAGCGACTGAAGCAGCACAAAGACTGGCTGCTCTGTAATCAGCAGTTTGTTTTGCACCAGCAGACACTCAGCTCCTGCTTTAAGGAGATAATTGGACGACTGAGGGAGACACTGACAAAGACCAGAGAAGGACGAGGACCAGGGACAAATAAAGGGAGTTAAAAAAATGCAGATGTAAAAGAAAAAATAAAAGGCTTAATGAAATGAAGGTTGTGAGAAATATAAACAACCACTAAAACCACTAAAACCACTAAAAGCACCATGTTTGTCATCTGTTGGAGTTGCTTTCAATCATTGTGTGCAGTGAAAGAATTACGAGATTTAATCTAAAGCTATGAAGTTTGGGTTGTTTTATGTTTCATATTTGTTGTTGTGCGTCATTTTGTGTCTCATTTCTGTTGTTTTGTGTCTCATTTGTTTTGTGCCCTGTTTTTGTCATTTTCTGTCTCATTTGTTTCGTGTCTCATTTGTGTTGTTCTTGTGTCTTATTTTTGTCATTTCATATTGTTTTTGTGTTGTTTTGTGTGTTGTTTTGTGTATTGTTTGTGCCTTGTTTTTGTCATTTTGCTTCTTGTTTGTGTCAATCTGGGTCTTGTATATGTTGTTTTTGTATCTCATTTGTATCATTTTGTGTTTAGTTTTTATCATTTTATATTGTTTCAGTGGTTTCTGGTTTGTATTTAACAAAAATGGGGAAAATCTATAAAAGAACAGGTAATTTTTTTAAAAGTATTACTTATATATATAATTTTGCTCAAATATCTGTAATTGATTATATTTTTGGCTGATTTTCAGTTACAGTCAATACAAAATGTCATTTTATGATTGATCGTAAAAGAGGAAAATAAGTTTCTTGAAATTTTTTTCCGTTTCTTCGATTTCACTGTTACTATCTACAATTTAACTGTTGTTTTCATTGTTGTTCACAATAACGTGCCTCCAACAGTAAATGACACCAGATAAATATCAAATATGACGGCAACACGGCATGAAAACAATAGATTTTGTGCCTGAATCAAACTTTTACAGATTATGAAGCCGTCAAATCAATATTTTTACCGTCTTTTGTTCCGGTTGTTGGAGGCTCTGATACGAAGATGATCAAGAAATCAGATCAGCAGATAACTGGGTCAGTTTGAAAGCAAATGAAACCAACTTTTCTCTTGTTTCTTTCGGTCTTTGCTGGGTAAACGATAAAAATCAGACCAGTTTTCTGTAACGTGGCCTTCAGAGTAAACATAACTTTCTCTGGAGGCTGCTCTTGGTTTTAATGCAGCTAAACGTGGAGCTAAATGTGTTGCACACATGCGGCCTTGAGAGGTTTTCCAGCTTCGGCACGTTTCAAACCGACAAATGGGTCAAAGGAAGAGAAGCTCGGCCATCACTGCATCGGCGTCTTATTGAAGGAGACAACTGGAGTTTCCAGACGTCACTTCAGAGAAACGTGTCCCTGTAATGTTAGATTTACCCCATATTAATAACTTTATATCGACTATTACTGTCGACATGTAGGGGAAATAGTAGATATCATGTTTTTGAAATAGCAAACTGTCTTTTAAAAGCAAATTGAATTAAAGAAGAAACCAGCTGAGACTGTAGGGATGATTAACCGAAGCTGGAACCAAGCCAGAGCTAGAATAAAGAGCCTTCTTTCTACTTTTAACTGGATTTTCGACCTGAAATCTCTGAGCGTTGTCCTGTAATTGTATAAACCATCACAGTCCAGATTAGAGGGCAAAGCCTTGACTTTTGCCCTGAATTTTGCCTCTCAGGCTGAATTTTCTGCCCCGACCTGCTGGTTCTGGCCAGTTAAAATAATAGAAAATGTCAGATTTTTGTGCTGCTTTTGCTTATTGGAAAGAAATATCAAAACCAAGCGACAGCAGGTAACGTTTTATTTTCTACTTTAGTCGTAAAACCCGATACGACTGGTTTATCAGAACGTGTAATTGCTGAAACACTGGATCTGAAGCTGCTTTGAAATGGCTCCAAGTGACTTTCTTGACTTGTTCAAGTCAATGATTTGCCTTTTCTGGTCTTTTCTGAGCTCCTCAGACTGTCGCGTTTGTGGCCCGACTTAAAGTGGCTCAGAGGAGTCACCAGCTGTAGTCGATTAATTTTTATTTGTGGCATGACGTCTTAACTTCTCATGAATGATTACAGTTGACTACAGCTGGTGACTCAGAGGAGTCCTGTTTTGTGCCTCCTTTTATGTCTCGTATTTGTTGTTCTGTGTCATGTCGTGTCTCGTTTGAGCTGTTTTGTGTCATTTTGTGTCTTGTTTGCACTGTTTTGCGCTCCATTTGCGTTGTTTTCTTCTAAAAAGGTAAAAATTAAGGTTGTTGTTTTGTACCTCCTTTTGTGTCGTTTTGTGTCTTTTTTTGTCATTTTGGGCCTCATTTGTGTTGTTTTGTGTCTCATTTGTGTGATTTTGTGTTTAGTTTTTCTCATTTTTGTATTGTTTTTGTGCTGTTGTGTGTCATGTTGTGTGTCTTGTCTGTGTTATTTTGTTTCTCCTTTTGTGTTGTTTTCTTCCAAAAAGCCAAAAATAAGGCAGCAAAAAGACAGCCAAACAGTATTGTGTTTTGTGTTGTTTTCATTGTTTTGTGTCATGTTGGGTCTCATTTGTGTCCCTTTGTGTCTCCTTTTTTGTCCTTTTGTGTTTAGTTTTCATAGTTTTGTATTGTTTTTGTGTCATGTTGTGTCTCGTTTGTGTCATTTTGTACCTTTCATTGTTTTGTTGTGTCTCATTTGTGTTGTTTTGTGTCTTGTTTTTGTCATGTTGGGTCTCATTTTTTCTAATTTTGTATTTAGTTTTTCTTGTTTTGCATTGTTTTTGTGCTGTTGTGTGTCATATTATGTCTCATCGGTGTCTTCTTTGTGTGGCTTTGTGTCTCCCTTTGTGTTGTTTTCTTCTAACAAAGACAGTCCGACAGTATCAGGGTTATCATACTGAGGCTTATACAACATTTTTATTGTGTGCACAGTAAATTTCAATTATCTGAACCCAAACTAGTTAATTTTTAATGACTGTGAGGCTACTTTGGGGGCAACAGCACACAAGACGTAAAGAATATCCAGAGGATCGCTGCAGGAGGAACACGTCTCTCCTTTGAATATTTCACTCAGTGCAAACATCATATAGCTTCAAAGAGAAGCTTCTCTGAAATGATACGGAATATTTAAAACTATAGAATCTGAGGTTTTTCTTCTTTTGTCTGCATTGTGATGAACGTTGGAGGGAATAACTTCGTGACTTCTCGACAGCTGCCAGGAGGTGAAATCTGTTTTCTGTCTTCAGGATAGACCAGGGTTGCTTTGCTGTTGCCATGGCGACGGGTAGTCCTGAGATGACAGGCCTTTTTTTTTTGTTTGTTTGTTTTTTGTTTTTGTGGGAAACCACATTCTGTTTTTCTGAGCATCAAAGCATCAAACAATCACCATGTTCCTCAAAGTGAGCCGTCTTCTCAAGCGACTTTTGTTTTTCGGTCTATTTTAAGCCTGGACTTTGAGAAAAAAGCTTTTAATTTGGAGACATAAAACGGCGAAAGCTCCGAGCTGGTTGACGTGAGATCGTTTTTAAGTCAAACTGAGGTTTCCTGTTGTTGCTGCGGCTCCGAGTGACTCATTAGTTGATTCATCAGTTTTCAAGTCAAGTCCAGATTTTATTGTGAGACGTTTTAAACAACAACGGAGCTTTTATTAGACCGATTGAAGACGTGTTAAAGGAAACAAACACCGATTGGCCGCATCGGCTCTTAAATATCGACGTTGTTTTCTCCTCACAGCTGGACGCTTTTAGTCTCAGCTGTTTCCAGGCAACATTTGAGCTGCTGGCGTTTATTTCAGGCCCAACAAAGACAGTGCCAATAAAATATTCACTTTAAAAGACGAGCTGATGCCAGCAGCAGGAAACACGCTTAAAAACACTGGCAGCAGGTCGTTGGTATTTTTACATCATTATTACTGTAACAGTTATTTAGTGTCTAATTATTGAACTCTACAGTAGAACATGAAGTTTATTACTGGAACTAGACTTTACTATATATGAGATTTATCTGCTGTTATCGTTGTAGTCACATTAACTGGAGTTTTGTGTCTCGTTTTTGTCACTTCCTACCTTTCATTGTGCCATTTTGTGTCTCGTTTGTTTTGCTTTCTGTCTTCTTTTGTGTTTTGTCTGTCATTTGTGTCAATTTGTGTTTTCTTTTTGTGTGGTTTTGTGTCTTGTTTTTGCCATTTTGTGCCTTTTGTTGTTTTGTGTCTCGTTTGTGTCATTTTGTTTTTTGTTTTATATTGTTTCTGTGTTGTTTTTTGTGTCATTTATGTCATTTGTGCCTTGTTTTTATCATTTTGGTTCTTGTTTGCATCAATCTGGGTCTCATGTTTGTAGTTTTTTGTTCCTTTGTGCCTTTTATTGTGTCGTTTTGTGTCTCGTTGTTTTGCTTTGTGTCCCTTTTGTGTTTTGTGTGTCATTTGAGTCGTTTTGTGTTTTGCTTTAGTGTTGTTTTGTGTCTTTGTTTGTGTTTTGTTTTGTCATTTGTGTCTCTTTTGTGTTGCTTTTGGCAATTTGTGCCTTTTGTTTTGTTCTTTTGTGTCTCATTTGTGTTGTTTTGTGTCTCTTTTTGTGTTTTGTGTGTCATTTGAGTCGATTTGTGTTTTCTTTTTGGCTTGTTTTGGGTCTTGTTTTGTCATGTTGTGTCTAATTTGTGTTGTTTTTGCCATTTTGTGCCTTTTATTTTGGTGGTTTGTGTCCTGTTTATGTCATTGTGTGTCTCTTTTTGTGTTGTTTTGTGTCATGTTGTGCCTCATTTGCATTGTTTTTGTGTTTTTGTGTCTCATTTATATCATTTTGTGTTTTGTTTTTATTTTAGATTGTTTCTGTGTGGTTGTGTGTGTCATTTATGTCATTTGTGCCTTGCTTTTGTCATTTTGCTTCTTGGTTGCATCAATCTGGGTCTCATATTTGTAGTTTTGAGGTGACAAGGCCCACCTCATCTAATCTCTGATTGGTTATTTGTGTTTGTCATACGTTACAAACGAACCCAATCCAGCAGAAAGCAGCTTTTCCTCCCAGTAATGCGTCTAGTTGTGTATGATTGTAATCTGGTGGAGCAGCTCTGAACTTGTTACCAGGTCAAAGTTTAAACATGAAGCTCTGAAGTTGCTCAACAACCGATGCGTCACCAGAAACACCGAGCAGCTCCTCACATCTTTACAGCTGTGGTTGCTCAACGCAGCGAAGTAGAGAATGAAGCTCAGAAAATAAAGCAGAAGAAGAAGAAGAACTCTAATCTCAAATTACACCAACGAAGAAGAACAAGTTGATGTACACTGTAGCTTGTGTCTGAGTCTCATAGTTGTCATTTTATGCCTTTTATTGTGTTGTTTTATGTCTCATTTGTGTCATTTTGTGTTGTTTTGTGTATCATTTGTCTTTTGTACCTTGCTTTCTCCATTCAGTCTCTTATTTGTGTAATTTTGTGTCCTGTATTGTTGTTTTGCATCTTATTTCTGTCGTTTTGTGTGTTGTTTTTGTCATTTTGTGCCTTTTATTTTGTTGTGCTGTGTCGGTTTGCATTGTTTTTGTGTTGTTTATGTATCGTTTATGTCATTTGCGCCTTGTTTTGTGGTGGTGTTTCTTATTTGTGTCATTTTGTGTCTTTTTTGTCATTTTGTTTCTTATTTGTGTCAATCTGAGTCTCTTGGTTCATCACTGGAGCTTGTTTTGCTCAGTTTTAGCAACAAACCCTTAATAAACTCCAGAGTAGCTTCATGCTCATCATTTTAACCTCTCAGAACATGTTGTAGCTGCACATTATTAGCTTCTGTTTAGAAGAAGAAGAAGAAGAAGAAGAAGAAGAAGAAGAAGAAGAAGAAGCTCCTGCAGCAAATACGGAGTTTTACACATTTGGCCGCATCTTCCTGTTTGTTTCTGAGCTGCGGTTTCTTTTTTCCTCTTTTATATTTTGTCTTATTCACGTTGGAAGTTTATTCTCAGACGCTGTTTAATGAAGAAACTGAGTAAAAAGGAGGACGAAGGCTGTAAAGATGTGGTTGGATGAGTCCAGTGTCAGTTACATTTACATTAGTTACACCTGTTTTAAGGAAGAAGAAAAACATTGCTATGTAGGCTACATGATCTGATCATTTCAGGATTTTTCACTGTTTTGAGTTGTAAAATCTCACTTGCAATCAGAAAAAAGAAAAGAAGACATTCAGTCCGCTTTCAGGAAGGAAAACTGCAAATACTCACATTTAAGAGGTACATTTTTGGCCATTTCTGCTCAGATGATAACCTTATATGTTGTAAATTTAGGTCAGCTGGCTTCTTGATTAATCTAAAAATGCAGTTTGAGCTCCCCTCTGGAGCAAATTACAGCGTGACAGGATTACAGGTGAACCAGAGTTCAGAGTGATGCAACAAGGAGCTCAAACGAGTCGCATCTCCACAGAACTGGTTCTCAAAAGGAACTGAAATAGATCAAAGGTCTTCACTTCATTTCTTGCATTCTGGTGAATTTTTATGAAGCAATTTGTGGCTTTTCTGCATCAATTTATGATAGAAATGTCTTCATGTGTGTGTGTGTATATATATATATATATGTATGTGTGTGTGTGTGTGTGTGTGTGTGTGTGTGTGTGTGTGTGTGTGTGTGTGTGTGTGTGTGTGTGTGTGCTCAACCATCTTTGATTTGCCTGAAATCTTTACAGCATAAAATACGGACATTTATGTGTGAAGTTTTAGCTTCGTATATTAAATACTTTACAAGATTTCTTTCTAAACTGCCTATCAACCCACTTTTTTGCACTTTTTTAAGCAATTTAATCCATAAAATGCTAGAAAAATGGAGATTTAGTCTTACATCATCAGGATTCTTCTGCTCGAAGACGTCTGATTTATTTGAAACTCCGTTTTTATTATAAACTGAAAACTAAAAGTAGTGAATGTGAATTTTTAGAATGATATGTCAAGTATTTTCTGAGATTCTTTTTTTCACACATTGGAATTCAAGACTGTTTGAACAACAATATCTCAGGAACTATTAAAGATTAAAAAAACTGAAATTTTCTCTGTTATTTCACATCATGTCATTGATTCAGAATCTGTAATATTGGACAAGAAGATCAAATCATCCCTGATTTCTGGTGAGTTGAAATATGAAAAAAATCAAAGCTGACATAAAGAGTTCCATCTTTAAGCTCACATTAACAGAAAAACTGATAATTCAGATGTCAACTAGTGATTTTTCCTGATCCACGTGTAGCTGAATGTCACAATAATGCAAAACTAAACATGTAGAATTCTTTAACATCTGAAATATTTGGTCACAAAAATAGTATGAAAGTATTTTTAGGTGAACTTTTGTAGCTGATTGTGCAGATATGACAAATTATAGCACAAAAATTAAAGAATTGCTGGATAGTTTTGGAGTTTTAAAATGGTTTTCCAAGTTAAAATGTCAGTATTTGATATGTCAGTGTGCCGTTTCATGGATACCACAAGTTTCCAGCGAATCAGAGATGGTTACATTGATGATTTGAGATCATTTCATGGACTAAACTGCTCAATCCAGAAACTAACGAGCAGATTAATCAACTGCACAAAGAGAAGCTTTAAGCGAACAAACAGTCAAACAGTTCAGCTCTGACACCTCTGGCTGCATCAAACCACATCCAGCAACAACATTTCTGCCTCCTCTGACACATAAACTTTAAAACCAAGCGTCCACATTAATTGCAGAGCAGCGAGCGAGAAGTGACAGAAATCCATAACGAGCTGACGGGTATCGGTCCAATTACAGCTCTGCTGGCTGCTGTAAACACACAAACCGCAATGCAGATCCATAAATTTCACCGAGGAATTCCGACTTCGTTCACGTGTTCTTGTTTAAAACCTGAGCTGAGACCTTTTGGACTTCAGGTTAACCTCCTGAGTGAACTCTGACCTCTGACTGACCTGTGGGAACATCTGGAGAAAGAGGAAGTGAGGCACAAAACTACTGCAAAACAACAATTTCCATCATGAAAATACACTTTCTATCATTCATTTTCACATGCTGGGCATTTTTTATGCTTTTAAATGTTTAATAAAGGTTATGTACATGCAGAAAAACAATGAAATTAACTAACAAATAAGATTTAAAGTTGCTACAAAGCAAATAACTTGACTTATTAGCTGGGTTTTATAATAGAAATGGTAAGAAAATGCATAAAATATGCAAATTACTGTTGTAATACTAGCAATTTCATTTCAAACTGCAAGAATCTACAGTTGATATGAGATCATATCAAGTGTAATGAGGTTTATATGTGACTTCATATAAAATCTTGCCTATTTCATAGATCTTTAACTTTAAAAAGTATGTCTATCTATAAAAACACACTTTTATCTGAGAGAATTTCTGAATTTGACTTGAGTTTTAATTCCCTTTGAACTGTCTTTTATTTCTTGTTTTTTTTTTATTTGTCTGAAAAAGCAACAGGCTCGAATTAAAAGCATGATGATGCCACCACCATACCTCACACAAAACAACCACAGGACAAAAGAAAAAAAATGACTGTAAGGGCGCATTACTTCAAACAACATTTTAAGTTTGTATTACGGTGTTTTCATCTGTCTGATCTGATGGTTTTAGGATTTCTCTATTTCATTTTGTTGTGTCTTTAGTTTTTATGTGGATTTAGTCTATATTTAAATATTGTTGTCATTATTTGGATCCAGCCATGAACAGAAAGCAACATGCCCCTTGACATAGACACATTAAAAGCATGATGATGCCACCACCATGCCTCACAACCACAGAAGGAGAAAGGAATGTATTCCTTCTAATAATGTTTTTATGTCTGACCTGATGATTTAATGACTTCTCCGTTTTATTTTGTTGTTTAGAAATTTGGATTTGGTCGATAAAGCTTATCACCCGTGATCTGGATAATAAGGAAGTCCCTTCTTAGAATAAACGAACAACCCAAATCACGATTTAAAATCTTTTAATATACAAAAAATACTTCAATTTTGGCTTCTTGGTACATAAACCACCTGGATCGGCTCCTCTATTAATACAGTGTAGTTCTCTACTGTTTGTTAGCAAATGAAAAGTGCAAAGTAGTGGACTCTGGTTCAGACCACCATGCAGAGGGAAGGCTACTTCAATGCTCCAATAAACAGTCTGCAGGACATCCGCCACCATTCTACGGACGTCTGTTGAAATAAAAAACTAGAGCAGGGAACACAAGGTGTCCCGAGCCACGTGCAAAATCAAACTCATCTCCACAAAGTCGACCTGTGGATGGAAAGGAAACGTCCAAACTAGAACTGAGTCCAGGTTAAAGCAGCAGGTGAACGGGCCAGCCCGTTTAGATCCTCAACGCTGGAGCTCCACAGAGTCACTTCAAGTCTGGGTTTTTCTTTCTTTTTTTTTTTTTTTTTTTTGGTAAAAGTTGTGTTTTATCCACTGAGGCAGCTCCTGTGCGCACCGGCACCGTCAGCAGGGCTTTAAATCCAAACACAGGAGGTCAGGAGGTGTTACCGCTTCTTCTTCTGCTTCAGGGATTTCCTCCTCTTCAGGATCATCTCGTACAGCTTGTCCATGCCTTCGTGCAGCCCCTCGCCGATGATGGCGCAGGCGGGCTGGATGTGGTAGCTGGTGGACGGGGTGAGCTCCTGCAGGGCCAGCTGCTTCTCGATGTCGGCCACCGGCAGCGACTTGGGCAGGTCCTGCTTGTTGGCGATGACCAGCAGCGGCGTGCCCTGGTTCTCCGCGAACTTGGTGACTTTGTGCAGCTCGGTCTTGGCCTCCTCCAGCCGGTCCACGTCCACGGAGTCCACCACGTAGATGATGCCGTCGGTGCAGCGGCTGTAGGACTTCCAGAGAGGCCGCAGCTTCTCCTGGCCGCCCACGTCCCAGAAGTGGCAGCTGATGCCCTTCGCCGTCCCGTTGCTCAGCTTGATCTTCTCCGTGTTGAAGCCGATCGTGGGCACCGTGTTGACGAACTCGTTGAATTTGAGCCTGTAGAGCACCGTGGTTTTCCCCGCAGAGTCCAGACCCAGCATGACGATGTGCAGCGACTGGAAGGCGGAGATGTTGGAGAAGCTGTTGCCCATTTTGGCGTCTTTTTTTAAATTTAAAAAATAATAATGTTTTTTGCGCAGCTCCTCCTCCTCCTCTCCGGTTCTGGAAGTGTAAATAAAAAGCAGCTGAGATGATTAATTCCTGGGCTGAAGGTGGGTAAATCTCCGGCCCTCAGGAGCAGCGGGGGACGCGGTGCGCCTCGGCAGGACGCAGCGCGCCGTTCATTAGCGATTCTCCTCACGCACTCGCATCCATTTGGCGACGAGGAAAGCTCCACAGTTCAAATACTCCTTCGGGGAACAGTGTCAGGATGAAAAACTCCTCCTTTATTCTGTCCTTCAGAGTCCAGAACGTCCTTTAAAAAATGACGCACAGACGAACAGCGTCTCCTCTCCAAGGCTCCAGGATCCGGACTGCGCCCCGCTGTTGCTGCTGCTGCTGCTGCTGCTGCTGCGTCTCTCGGCGGTGAAAGCTCCTCCAGCGGCGGGTGTCTGTCGCTGTCCTCCTCCTTCTTCTCCTGGCGGTCGCTGCAGCTGCACTGACAAAACAAGAGAGCAAACGAGGAGGCAGCCCGCTACGCTCCACCCCGCCGGGACCTGTGCCAATGAGGCTGCTGCCTGCGGCGGTCCGCCTCCTGGAGGTAAAACGCGCAGGGTTTGGAGGGTTTGGAGGCCAGCAGCGCGTAAAAAGGAGTCACCTGTGGCTCAAAGTAAAGGTCAAAATGGTGTATTTCATGTTGCATCAAAGAAAATCAAACCCAGGGATAAACAGATGGAACAAACCAGGAAGTAGTCTCACTGTGAGGATTGAAATTTGGTGAATCTCCAGGATTCATATGGACAACTGCGCCACCTTCTGGTGCACATGGACACGAACCACAAAGCAGATTTAACCTCTGAACTTAAAGCAGCAATTCAGACCCCCTAAAAAGGCCATAAAATCTCCAATTTAGTTTACAAAAGTCCAAATTATATCTTCCTGCTGTAGACTGTTTATAAAAATAAGTAAATAAAAGGGTAAAATCCCATTAACTGTGCCCCAAAACAATGTTTTCCACAATTAAAATACCCTTTCTACACTTAATTTTGACATAATGTGCATTTTTTTGGTTTTAAAGGGCCTTGCAGGTTTTAAATCTCCGTTTTAGTTCACAAAAGTCCAAATTCAATCCTCCTGCTGTAGACAGTTTATAAAAAAGTAAATAAAAACTTATAATTTTGGCAAGTCTGCCACAAAAACTAGCATAAACCAAGAACCAAAATTTCCACAATTAAAGTACAATTTCTACCCTTAATTTTGACATAGTGTGCAATATTTTTGGTCTGAAAAGCCCTTAGAGGCTGTTAAATGTCCAGTTTAGTTCACAAAAGTCTGACTGTTTCTAAAAGAACTAAAGAAAAAGGTAAAATTCTGGCAAGTGGGGCACGAAAACTATGGCTAAACAACAACTTCCATAATTAGAATACAGTTTCTACCCTTTACATATTTTACTAGGTCAGTCATCTTGCTTTTCTTTTAAATCTGTTGCATTTTGGTTATTTAGTTTGCTCTTTTGTATATTTGGTGTTTGTTTTTTCTTGGCTTTATCTCCTTTATTCTAATTTCTGCTTTGCGCTGCACCTTAAGACTTTAAAAGCTGCTTTAGAAATAAAGGTTTTCCTACTTTGTGCAAAAAAACACACAGGAAAAAGCATCATCTTTACATCAAACCAAAGTAAACCAACCCAAAGAGCAACTTTTCCTGCAGTTATGTCACATAACTCTAAACCAGTGAAGCCACATGTTTAATCCTTTAGTCGTTCAGGTTAGTTTCACTGCAGCTTTTCTTCTCTACGCCTGGAAACTGTCCAGTACAACCAGTCTGACTGAAGCCCGACCAGGCGGCCGACTGAAGGTTCTGGAAGGTGGAGGAGGAGCAACGGGCTCATATGAATGAGAATAAAACACATTTAATGAGCTGATAACATCTGACACGTCTGGCTGAGGGTCATGAATCCACTAAAACACACTAAAGAACACAGACAATACACTCACAACAGTAAATTAGTGGTGCTTTTTCATTAAGAATTCTCTGTATTTTTGCATAAATGTGATCTAAAACATCACCAGACTCACACACAAGTCCTCAAAGTAGAGAAACACAAGACAATTCAGCAAATTAAACACAAAGATTAGACTTGAAATGTCTAAAATGACACGTCTTCTTTGCTTTTCTGGTTCAACTCTCCCTTTTGGAAGCAATAAATGCCCCTAAATGTCTCCAGTTAATCTGTTCTGCAAACCAGCTGGAAGGAATCTTCTAGTAAAGAAGATAAATGATAATTTAGGATGAGATAAGATCAACTTTAGTGGAGTAATTTCCACATTATAGCAGCTGGATAGAAATGAAACTCAGTCAGAAACATGACAATGAATACAAAAGTTAAAAAAAGATTTAAAAAAATTAAAGACCCACAAAAACTACTGTAAAATAACAACTTCTGCAATTAAAATACCGTTTTTACCCTTAATTTTTACATAATGTGCTCTCTTGTTGTCTTCAAAGGGGCCTTAGAGAGTAAACACAATTCAACAAATGAGACACAAAGATTAGACGTAAAATGTCCAAAATTATGCCTTTCGTTTGCTTTTCTGGTTCATCTGCCCCCCTTGGAAGCAATAAAAGCCCCTAAATGTTTCCAGTTAATCAGTTCTGCACACACAAGAAATGCAAAAGTAAAAAACACGGTGTGTAGAACTGCATTTTGCTTAATGTTGTTTTAGTCAGAAATCATGTTTTCTACAAACAAGAGCAGTTAACGGACGGAAAATTGTTTGAAAATCTGTTTTAAAAAATCAAATAATAATGCAAATTTTAAGGGATATTTCTCTAAAATGCTGAAGTTAGTTAAAATGTGTTTTTTTAGTGGTATTTTTGTGTTCTCGTGTGTTTTCTTTGCTGTTGTTTTTGATTTGAAAGTCAGTTTTTTTGAGTGAGTACAGTGCATTGTGTGCATTTTTTCAGTTGTATTAAAGAGTTTTATGGATTTTGTACATGAACTGCTTGTTTCTTCCACAAAGTTTCTGTTGGATGAAAATCAACATTTTTAACTTCCAAAACATTCACTTTTCTTTCATTTAGCTCAGTGTTGGTGTCTTGCTGCATGTTTTCACGTTCAGTTCAAACAGATATCCTGATATTTTTCTTTAGGATTCGCTTGTGTAATTTAAAATTGTGAGCCGTCCCGAACCAGAAACCATGATGATGCCACCACCGTGCTTCAGAGCTGGGATCTGGTTCTTATGTTGGAGGACAGATTTCATTTTCTTCATTTCTCCAAACAAAATGCTTCACATTTGAACCAGAAAGATATAATTTGATCTCATATGTCCACAAACCATTTTCCAAAAGCTTGTACAGATGATCCCTAGCAAAAATCTGTCAACTCTGGCACAAACACTACAGTTCGGTAGTTTGGGGTCACTTAGAAATGTCCTTATTTTTGAAAGAAAGGCATTTTTTCCAATGAAGATAACATTAAATGAATGATAAATCCAGTCTAGACATTGTTAATGTGGTAAATGACTATTCTAGCTGGAAACAGCTGATTTTTAATGGAATATCTCCATAGAGGTACAGAGGAACATTTCCAGCAACCATCACTCCTGTGTTCTAATGCTACATTGTGTTAGCTAATGGTGTTGAAAGGCTAATTGATGATTATAAAACCCTTGTGCAGTTATGTTAGCACATGAATAAAAGTGTGAGTTTTCATGGAAAATGTGAAATTGCCTGAGTGACTGTGAGCAAAATGTGGTTTGTTAAACTGATAATAAGAAGAAGCTGAGTCAGACGTCCTGTTATCAGGTAGTCATGAACTGAGTAGGAACTGAGAATATCCATGACAAAGTTTCCAATGTCGCATAATTTGTACAAAACGTGTTCTTCAGAATCTAATATTCAGACATCTCTGTACCTTTGTGTGAGACTTGTCTCCTTGCTGCAAGAATGAAAAAAAGCTTAGAGTGATTTAATTAGAGTGAATTAGACCGAGTTAAAGTGACAGACATCCTGGGTTTCTTGAACAGCTTGCTGATTGTTACAGGTCTTGTTTATAGATCTCTGTTGGTCAAACACTCCTGTAGGAGGTCACAATGCTCAGTCTGGCTGCAGATTTTTGGAATCTAAACTATTTTAAAATGGTTTTCCAACCTAATGAGCACCAACAAACAAAACTGTTATGTTCAGAAACAACTTCTTTCCCATCACCATCTGTCTTTTAAAGAGAGGACTGTAAATATCAACATAGACACTCTTTACTGTCTTTCACATGTGCAATAACTTCTTATTTACTCTCTGTTTTCACTTATTTATATTCACTGCACTACTGCACCAGTATTTATAACTTATTTTGTTCTATCTTAGTTTTTTATTACTGATCCTGCATTGTTATTTTGTTCTGCAGTGCATCTCAGATGTAATTTGCCTGAATGACAATTAAGTAATCTGAATCTGAATCTGAACAAGTGTTTTTCTGAGATTTTTTTAGACTCTTTTGTACTTTGATTCACCTCCACAAAGAGAGGATCAGATATTTAATAGATTCTTGTTCTTTAAATAAACCAGGGTTCCACTGATTGCACACACCTGAGTCTAATTTCACCTGTAGTTTACCTGGTAGTCCTTCAGCTTCACACACTTTCATCACTCACACATCTGCAATATTGGATCATTTTACTCAATAAATAGATGCTGTGTTTGACTGTGTTCTCTTTATCTACTTTTAGTAAATGTCTGATGATGTTTTAGGTCATATTTATGCAGGAATGTCTTTAAAAACTTTTTTAAAATGCATATTATTGTTGTGAATTTAATTTTCAGAGGCACAGAATCACCATGAATCTACTGTGAATAAACCAGAATGATAAAATGTGTTGTTGTTTTTTTTTGTTTGTTTTTTTTTTAGAAACGCTCCTAACATAAATCAACACTAAAATCAGTCTTTTAAAGGTTTCCTGCTGTGACTCCGGCTGAGTTTAGGAGTTAAAAGCAGAGACTGACTCTGGACAACAAACACATCTAAATTATTCAAGTTATATGATGTTAAAGGTGTATGAGAGTCTAATCTATTAATCAGTTAAGTGAGGAAAAATAAATCTTTATCAAACTTTTTGTGGTTCTCATTTTTGATTTGCTACTTTTCTCTCTATTAAACTGAAAATCTCAAACTGAAATCAACTTTTTTGAACTGTTGGTTGAAGAAAACTATGAAAGCTCCTGATTTTAGACAATTCATTGACAAAAAAAAAAACTAACTGAATGATTAGTAATTAAAATAACAGTCCAGAGATAGAAGTATGAGCAGACAGATGTGCATCAAGTATCAATGTAATGACACAAAAGGCTGCTACTGCATATTTACAATATTTCCTTGTAATATCAATAAATTTAGGCAAAGTTATAATAATGATTTTATCAGACATATATTGTTAATTAAAATGGCAAGCTATAAAAAGAATGAAATATAATCATTCGAAGACAAATGTGAAACAAAAAAAGATTTTTAATTTAAAAAATATATCAGTTTCACTATTATTCATTGATTTTATTGTTATTTTCTGAACCTTTTAGAAGCCTTTTTATGTTTTGGTCTCTGTTTTATAAGCTTTTAAATCTCCTATGTAAAGCACTTTGATTTCTGTGGATTTGCTTCATACTTAGTTTCAAAAAAACAGACTGAACCTTTAACTTTGTAACATGCAGTTCTTCTTTCATGCACTAGATGGCGAAGTCTGACAGCGAAACTCAGTTACTGTGTTTCTTCAATATTCAGCTTTTATTTCATCACTCGGCTGAGATGTTTCATTAATATGAGGTAGACGGTGAATTTAATCTTTAGTTTCAGGACATTTCTTCCTCTAATGAGCGCTAAGAATAAATGGAGGGAAAAACTGGAACAGAAACTCAGGAAGTGAACGGTCACAGGCGCAGTTCCCTCTAAGCTGCGCGCGTGCGCAATTGCGCACTGCTGATGCGGTCTCCGCGCACAGAAAATCTGCGCTGCACAAAAAAAAATATCCAATCTAAATTGTAAATAAAATAAACACCTAACAGTTCATTCTGTGCTATTCTTCAATGTGAGTCAGTGAGTGACCGGTGACTGGCTGCTGCAGCCAATGATGCGATTCACATACGTATTTACCATAGACTGTATATAATGGTATTTATGCAGCTAATCAACGTCAGGCGTCCTTATGTGTAGCCACTGTTGTTCTCATCGATATGAATGAGTAGCTAGGACACGCCCCTTTGAGCTGCGTGCTACGGCGAGGCTAAGCTACTAGGAGCAAAGTTTCAGTGCATTCTGTTGATGTAGACGGCGTGGAAACGTAAACAACAAGTATGTCGGCTCACTGTGCTGCATATGTAGCCAGGTGTAAAAAACACACACAGTTATTTGAGTACAATCACAGAAGAGAGACTGTTTATTTTCTTTATCTTTATTTGTTTTGCATCGGTAAAGTGTTAGATGTCCTATTGCATTGAATGCACCGCTCAGCTCACGTGGTCCTACGTGCGGTACCTAGCTCTCAGCAGCCAATCAGAGGCTACGCAGTCCACGCTCAGCCTGTCGGCTCAGATGCGAAGTGCAGGCGCGCTGCTCTTCCGGTTCCTTCTGATCTCAGCCAGAGAAGCGAGGGCAGCTACATGGTAAGAGGAAGAGAAAACCAGGAGAAAACCTCGGAGTTTACCTGTGAAAAGGAAAAAAAACAGTTGGAGCACTTACCCACTGGAGGTCCGGAGCCAAGTGACTGAACGAAGGAGAGAGTTACGTCTGTAAGACGAGTCAATTATCCGGCGGAGAAAAAAAACCTTGTTGACGCTTACCGTCGTCGTCTATGCTAATGCTAGCTCTGTGCCTAACAGGCTAACCACTTGCCTTTCACCCAGAGAGCCGCGGCAAGGTCCGACATCGGCGTGCTCCGCCTTGATACAGAGAGCAACGGTAAGAAATGTGCCTTTTTAGCTGCTTTGGTGCTATTTTCCTCTTGTTTTCGCGGGTGTTGAAAGAAGGTAGCAGTGATATTACGGTTATGAGAGTGAACTGATATGAATAATGGTGAAGCACTTCTGGACATATGCACATTGTGTTTATTATTTTATGCTGATGTGTATGTAATTAAAGGGGAAGTGTTTTATTTTCCTAATGCCAATTTAAAGGGAAAAGAGAGTAATTTGGTATGTTGTGATGAATGTAAAACAATATGTTATTTTGTACTATATGATTTATTGAAAACATGTATGTTATTTCAGCTGAGTTTTGAGTAACTAGACGATAATTTTTGGTGCAGTTCTCTCACATGAATAGGCCTATAGTGTAAGAGTAATTTAAGCACACTTTTTTAATACCTCTGTGTCTAACTCAAGATGTGTACTGTTATGTTTTTTTGCACATGGTTCTGATATGGTTATGATTAATGATATTTTGAATGTTAATGGTTACTTACCATAAGTATTATTGAAACACTGTTCGTATGAACAGGTAAATGTGTGAGCACTTTCGTGTTTAGTCCTCATAAATGATACACTTAACACTGAACGTTGTACAACTGAGACAGAGATTTAAGATTTGAATAGCAATGAAGATTCATGTCAGAATTAGATGTAATGGTGTGCATCTTTTGACATTTGATATCCCTGATGATGCATCTGAGAAAAGACGGTGTTGGATGTAAATTGTGTGACCTGTCTACAGGTCAGGTTTTTTTTGGAGGACTGAAGAGTCTGAGGTTCAGGACAAACTTCCTGCTGTAACAGATGGCGAGCCAACCACCCTGAAGAAAGATCAGCACTGAGAAGATATCCACGTACCCACTCATTCACACACATTATACATTTACATTTCACTACAAAGACCTTTGGAATCAGGTGAACTTGCAATAATCCTACAACAGGAAAACCTGCAACAACTCCTATTTTACTTAAGGGCCCCAACGGACATTTTTTGTTTCAAGTGTGCACACTGGGTTTTTTCTTATTGTCTTACTGTTTGTATTATTATTTTGTATTCTGTACAAATCAGACAAATTGTTTTATCTACTGTTAAAAATTATACGAGTGGCTACTCAACTGTTACCCCTGCGATTGCCTCATTATTGTTGCTCAGTACAGTCGCTCCTCCCGAATTTAGTGTCTTCTGATTCTGGTCCAGGTATTATAAATAGTCCAAGTAATTATTACACTGTAATTCACTTTTACCTCCCTAAAGTTGGAAACTTGGAATGACTTTTCATAGGTAAGAATAGTTTTTGGCTCTTTTTTCATTATGAAATCTTGTTGAGAGCTTCCAGTCTCTGAGAGCTAACTAGTTAGCCACTAGCAAAACGCTAAGGCGAGCTAGCAGCTTGACAACCAAATACCAGACGATTAATAGTAGCTGTAGTATAGTTGTACAAGCAGTAGTAGTAATACTAAAAGTACAAGCAGCAGTAGTAGTATAAACAGTTGTTAGAGTCGTAGAAGTAGTATCAGCATTTGTAATAGTATTACATTATAAAGCCTAACTCATGCATATCCAGATTACCATCTATGTTCTTCCTACAAACCCATTTTATGATTGGGATTACAGGCAGTTCTTCAGGACTGCTCTCAAATAATTGAAATGTTACTAAACAAGGTTATACTTATCAAATTAAATAGCTCTGGTCTCCAGTATATTGGCAAATTCGGTTCTTTGTACTTAATTTATTAGCATGATTTCTTTTTAATATGTTGTGTACAGACTTAATTACTTCTCTGTCTACTTTTCTTACTCCATGTAGGTTTCCCAGAGACTATGGGTTGAGGAGGAAGTGGAAGTTTGTCGGCTTAGACCTGGTGTCATTCCATCAGTGTTAAACTTCCCGGCTCATCTTGGAAGAGTACGTGCCAGAAAGACCACGACCAAGCAGCCTTGAGATCTTAGGCAGCGTCTCCTTGAGGTGGGTGTCAGCAGTGTTCACAGTCAGGTCTGTGGTAATCCCATCAAAAAACAAAACTGAAAAAAATCTAGATTATAAATCAACATGTAACCAAAGCACTCTGTATAACGCCATAGTATAGGATGTAGTTCAGAAAATGTCAAAGTATAGTATGCTTTACTCAAGAATAACATAGTATGGCCTGTAGTTCATAGTACAGCATGTTGGCAAGAAAAAAAAACACAAAACATAGATTATTATGTGGTTTAAAAAGCGCAAAATGATAGGATGTTGCCTAAAATTGTCATGTATGATATGTGGTTCAAAAAATGTCATAGTGCAGTATATTGTCAAAATAGTATGTATTTCAAGAAAACATCAGCGTATAATATATCATCTAAAAAATGCCATAGAATAATAATTTCATTGCACAAGTAAAAGTGTAGTAACTTCTAAAACTGTTGGAATTCTTATATGTTGCTAAAAAAAACAAAAAAAACTAAAACAAAAAAAAGTCACAGTAATATGTCAATTTAAAAAGCCTATAGTATAGCGTGTCGCCCAACAAACATCATAGTATAGCATGTCGCTCTAAAAATGTCACAGTATAGCCTTTAGTCCACAGCTGTCAGTAGGTGAGGAGCAACACAAAAACAGTCCAAACCCTGGTTTCCAGAGGGTTAGACGAGAATTTATTTGAAAGAGTAAGTTTACAACAACACAACATGTGAGGGGATTAAAAACAAATGGGTGTTAGTAAAATAAAAATAAATAAACAGAACTAAAAGTGAACTTCATGTTGACATTGATGGGCATTCCAACCAGGAACAAAGTAAAAGATAATCAATACGAAAGAAACCTCTTCCTGTTCACCTCTTAAAACCCCAAAACACACCACAGTAGCAGCCCAAACTATAACTACAAATGGGTTCCCTGTTTTCCTTTCTGAACAATTCAAAGGTCCCTCTCCATCTCCCCACACATCCACCAACCACTGGAACACATCTCCAAAGTTCTGCTGGACCAGCTCAGCTTCCCCTCAGAAGAAGTGCCGCCACCTGCCAGATGAAGGAGCCTTTTGAGAGGCAGCTGGCATCGTGATTGGACTGTACTTTGGTCTGTTCCAGTCCAGCTTCAGCTCCAGAGACGGCAGGCGGGACGAGTCAACGGAGGCCTGGTGGACGAAGGCATGCAGCTGAGTACAATCCAGAAAACAACAGAGGAGGAGTGCAGCGGCCCAGAGCCAGAACAGACAGAGTAGCATCGTATGTCTCTTAGAAAACATCATAGTATAGCCTTTGGTATGAAAAAACGCCTTCATATACATCGTGTATTGTACAAATAACAAGTCAAAGGAAAGAGACATACATTGTAGAATTGTAGCAATTGTGGGCTGACTGATTTACTGATTATCAGTATTTTATTTTTTACTGATTTGTGGTAATAAATACATTTAAAAATGGTGCTTCTTTGGCTCTGAACCTTTATCTTCCTGTGGTCGCTCTGTCATCTGGAGTGATTTGATTGGTTATACGTAACGAATAAAACTCCTTTAACTTAACATCTGTAAACAAAACAAAAACGTATCAACAAAGTTTTCTGTTAGAGTTTGTGTTCTTCTAAGTTTAACTCAAGATTTTAAATACTTTCATTTACTGCAAATGAATATCTAGTCCAAATATCTCACTAATAATCATTATTAGCCTTAAAAACCCACAAAACACCCCTCTATACTCAACCACACTTAGTACAGTCCGGTTCCCCCTTCTATAAATCCGCTTGGAATCTTCCACTTCCTGTTTGTCAAAGTGGCCTTCTACCTGGACAGGTTTTGTTGGAGCTCATGCAACAAACATTTTGGGTAACTGCACTTTAATATGGATGGATGACACTGAATTAGAATCTGTTTTAATGAGACTGAGTTAAGATGTGTAGCTGTAATTAAATAGAAAATTTTTTCTCAGAATTCACAGAGAAAAGTCTGAAATGCTTGCTAGGTTAGCGTCCCACATGTTCTTTGGCTCAGCTAATGCTAACTCTCTCCAACTTGTGGATCTCTTGAGTTGCTTGTTAAAATATCTTGCTGTAGGTGCTGAAGCTCAGAAAGTCTGAGATGTTTGTTCAGAATAAGCTCATTCTCAAGTCTTATCTGAACTGTCCTCTTTTGTTTGAACTTTCCCTAAACTTAGGAGTTAATGACAGAGCAGCACATCCAGACTCAGTCTCATTTATGTAGAGATTAAACTTCAGTGTCATTCATTGATGTTAAAGTGCAATTTTTCAAATGTTTGTTGCACATGCTCCCGACCAAAGCAGTCCAGGTGGAAAATGATGTGAAGAGAAAGCTTCAGAGGATGAATATCACACATTTACGTTGGAAATAAATGTCCTTTAATTAGACATTGTCATGCAAAAGTTGGATTTCCCTTTAATGATGTTCAAATCTTTGTTGTGTTTTGTTGATGTTGGTTTCTAAATGTTTTTTGACACTCGGCCCCAAAGATTAAAACCTTCTACGCCTCACAAGCTGCAACAATTCACACATTATCAACTATCTTTCTGACTAAACTAAGATAAAAAGTGAAAAACTGCCTGATTCCTGCATCATGGATGTAAATCTTTTTGGTTTTTATGACTGTAAACTGAATATATTTGGGTTTGACGTTTTATAAACCAAAACAAATGAATTACTGGAGAAAACGATCAACAGATTAATGGACAAAGAAAATGTGTTTTCCAACATATATGGCTGAATTACTCCAACATTACAAGATACATACAATTTTAATTCAATTTTATTTATATAATGCCAATTACAGGTCAAATTGTCTCAAGATGCTTCATTTTTATATTTTTTTGTCATATTTAAAATATGACAAAGTAAGAAATTTAAACCTCTTGACTAATCCAATTTATTATTTAGTTTTTAAGAGACTAATTGACAATTCAAACTTTCTCCACTAAAACTAATAAACATGAGGTCAAATAGAAGGAACAGTTTTAAATACTGCAGTCCCACGATGACAATAAAGTTTGTCAACAAAAACTAAATCTGCTGGTGGATTCCATTAAAGTCCTAATAAATGATAATAAAGTGTGATACTAAAGGTTTTTGGTGCTAAAAATGTCAAAGTAAAGATATCAAGGTGAACATCTGGATGGAGGTTGATAAAAGTTGACCTCCCTTCATTTATCTGGAGCCGACTCCATGGATTTTATGGATGGTATGGATGGTAAGACCTGCTCTTCTAGTCATCTTCCTTCTAGTCGTTGTAAAAAGTCAGTCCATCCTGACCGACTTCAACACCTCTTCATGACAACTTGTTCTGCCTCCGACCTGGTGGAAACTCCAGAAACTCGAGAAAACCTGTCGAGACTCGAGGAACTCATCGAGACTCGAAGAACTCGTCGGGCGGGGGAAGGTGTGGTGGGTGGTGGGGGAGTAGAGGGGGGAGGCCACCACCCACCTCCCCGCCTACTCTCCGCCCTGACTCCACCCAGACTCCGCCTTGGCTCTGCCCACGTGGTCACTTCGGGAACTACGATGCCAAAGGGACGACGAAATTATTTCTTTTCATCTGATCTGTAGCTCAGTGAGTTAAGGATTTGCCTATGGAGCTGCAGGTCGCTGGTTCAAGACCAGACACTTCTTAAATTTTCTCAAAATTCTGGCAAAGACAAAGAAAGAAAAGTGCCACTGGTGGGTCTTGAACCTGCGACCTTCCACTCTGTAGTCACTCTTCTTATCCCCCTGAGCTACTTGCTCAGATACTAATTCTTCTTTTTTTTGCGCATTTATCATCTAGTTTATGTCATTTTCGAGTTTTTTTTTAACTCGACTCTCGTCTCGACCATTTTTCTCAGGAGGTTGGACTTCAGCCTTTGTGCTGGAGGGTGGAACCCTCAGTTCCAAGACTTTCCAAAGCCTCCACACCTCCCGAGTCCTCAGGACCTGAGCTTTCACACAGTCTGAGGGCTGAAATTTTCTAAGTCCCACAGTAGTTCTCTGTTTGATTGAACTTTCAGACAGTCCAAGGACTGATATCTTCTAAGTTCCTGAGTAGTTCTCTGTTAGTTTGAACCTTTAGACAGTCTGAGGACTGAAATCGTAAAAGTTTCTCAGTACTTCTCTGTTAGTTTGAACTTTCTGGTTGACAGAAGCCTTAAAACTTGTGACCATGAGTCTTGATTTCACATTTAGATCATCCATCTGAGTTCTTCTCAGACCTTCACCTGTGGGTATTTTAGAAATCCTGAACAAACTTTGATTCTCTTCACTGAACAGTAAAGTTTGTGGAGATCAGAAGGTAACATTAGTTTGATAAATGCCTTCAACTACTGGTAGACTTTATCTGGAAAGCAGTTTTCTGAAATGAGTTCTTAGTAAATCTATCCACAGTCAAACCAAGAACACAGAAAGAGGAAATGTTTGAAGAAACAACTTGTTTTCATTTCAGAATAGAAAACACTTTCAGACCTTTATTTGTTTTTGCTCTTTTTGATAGTTTTATTGTCTCTTCTGTTGAATTTGATCTTCTAAAGTCTAACTGGTGTTTTTTCAAATGTTTTGTCTTTAGTTTGATTCTTCTTAAACGTTTAGTTTTGCTCTTTTCTCACCTTTGATTCTTTTCTAATGTCTGATTTGATTTCCAAATGTTTTGTCTTTTTAATGTTTAATTGTTTTTTCAAATGTTTTATCGGCTTGGTTGAGTTTCTTTTTCTTTCCCAATATTTAATGTTTCGATTAAATCTTTAAGGTTTTTCTTTTTAAATGTTTTACCACTTTTTAATGTTTAATTTTCTTTTTAAATGCTTCATTGTATTTTCTGTTTAATTCCTATTTGAAGTTTTATTGTCTTTAAGATGTAATTTTCTAATTAAACATTTAATTTTTTAATAAAATGTTTTGTCTTTTTAAAGGTTTAATAATCTAATTAAATGTTTTGCATTTTTAAAATGTTTAATATTCTTCTTGTTTAATTGTATTTTTTTTAAATGTTTAATTATGGAAAATATTTTATCTGTACTTTTTAATATTTGTAATTTAAAAATTCTGTTTAATTTCATAATGACATTTACTGTATCTTGTTGAATTATCTCATTCAATATTTTGTCTACTTAATATCATTTAATTGTATTTAATGTTTAACAAAATATTGACAAAATATTGAATTAGATAATTCAACAAGATACAATACATGTCATTATGAAATTAAACAAAATTTTTAAAATACAAATATTAAAAATTACAGATAAAATATTTTCCATAATTAAACATTTAAAAAAAATACAATTAAACGAAGAATATTAAACATTTTAAAAATGCAAAAAATTTAATTAGATTATTAAACCTTTAAAAAGACAAAACATTTAATTAAAAAATTAAATGTTTAATTAGAAAACTACATCTTAAATTTCCTAAATCTTTTTAATAATAAAACTTTTCAAAAGTTTTATTGTATTAAAATTTTTTTCCTTTGATTTAATTGCTTTTTGTTATGTAGTTTATTTCTTTAATCTTTTTCTGTCAAGATTTTGACCCCAACCTTAAAAATGAAATAAACCCTTAAATCACAATGAAAATACTTCTGTTGTCACAATCATGAGTTAAACAGTTATTCCGTTTATCAATTCAACTTTATTTGTTTAGCACCTTTTACACAGATGACAAAACTAAACAAAGAGAAAAAAACTATGCTAAAACTATGATTAAAACTCAAAAACATTTTTTTAAAAAAGATTTAACATGGTAATAAAATATGTTGTGTCCAGGGGATGGAGGGAGTTTATTGAAGTCTTCTTGGGCTCACATGGGAAATCATTTAATATATAAACTTGATATTCAGTCTAAGGAAACTGCAGAGCGACAGAAGAACCAACAATATCTCCTGTTTTCTCCTTTAATGAGTCGACTCTTCTTGTGCTTTCAGACCAAAGAACTACAGACTCTTCACAACCTGCTCAAACTCTTGGTACAGGACCTCACCACACGGGTCAAGAAGGTTTCTGTCTCATTTCTACTCTGAAGCTCACCTTCTCCTGCTCAAACTGCTGACAAATGTTTCTGCTGCTCTGAAGTCTGGTCTCCAGAACTTCCTAAAAACTCTCAAAGTCTCTTCTGCTGCAGGTTGCTTTGTAGAACTGTTCCAGAAAACCTCACTAAACCACATGGAGGAGCCTCAAGATAGTCGTCCAAATGAAACCATACAAAAACCAAACTAGCACAACCCAAAAGCTAAAGTCTCCTGCAGCCTACCAGAGAACCTCTGAGAACAGAGAATCAGGACAGGAACTCTTACCTTCTGGACAACCAACGTTGGTTCTCAAACAAGAATACAGAATGTGTCTGACCAGAAACCTCTAAAGACTCACTACAGCCAAGATAAAGACACAACTCAGCTGTACCAAATCCACTAATCACTGCACACATTAACACCATGTGCTAACTGTGGCTAAAGAACCTCATTTACCAAGACAACTATCCAGTACAAAGCCCTAAAACACACCAAGAAACACATTAAAGTCTATTTTACTGCTGGAAGCTGCAAGCCAACGCCTAAAGAACAGACTAAAGCAATAGAGCCAAACCCAGTTCACTGGTGAAGAGAAGCAGAGGAAATGTTTGTCTGCAGCTAAATAAAGCAGGAAGACACTGAGCTGCTCAGGTGTTCCTGATAACACCAAGCTGCTCAGGTGTTCCTGATAACACCTAGCAGCCACCTGGACAGCCAATAGGAACACAGCTTCCTGGAAGTCCAGAGGGCTGGCTTAGTGAAGGAAATTTAATTTAAAGTTGAAGCAGAAAGTTAACAAAGAAAGTTGAAAACCACCTTCTGATCCCTGAAATCTCTGAGTTTTCACACAAAGAACACCTGAACATGTCAAACTGGTTCCATAGTAGAACCATCATTGTAAAAACGTCATAGTATGGTGTGTTGCTCAAAAAACATTAGGACCTGGCTGTCAGGGGACAAACATGTAAGAAACATGAGAACAGAGAGAACCCAACCAGTAGGTCACAGTTTATCATCCCCCAGTCATCTCCTGAAGTCCATATGGTGAGAGACATCAGTATCTGGTTGTTCATTTACCAGAGGATGCTTATAATCATGCTGATGTGGTCTGTACTCTACAGTATTTTAGTGACTCAATAAATGCCTAAGTTGTTTTTTTTTTTTAAATGCTTTTTAGTTTTTAATAAACATTTAACAGCCTATATGTGATCAATAAATAGCCTTTGCCTATCTTAAGAAAAATTCACTCAGAACTCTGATATGTTAACAGTACTAAATAAATCAATAAATACATGCATACACACAAAAATAAGTTAATACATTAACTGTGTTTAGATAAGATTTAGATTTTTAAAAAGTTGTTTATGTTTTTGCAGAATCCAGTATTGCACACTGGTTGGTCGTTACATTTTATTAGTTTGATTTCACTGTTTAAAATGATGCCACCTCTTTTCAGACAGAACCTGTGATAATAAAACAATACAAAATTTTTAGTTCCGTGTTAATAAAGCACTTAAAGCTTTAAGTATGGCTAAATGCTTTTTTCAAAATTAAATATATCACTCCTTAGGTGGTAGTGGCCCCAAGTTCAGTAAAGTTGGAAAGATATTCACAGATTGGGACTTCCAGCATCAATAACTCATTAGATATAGGTTGTCAAAACATAAACGGTGCCTCTTTCCCATTGTTGCAAGGCAGACAATGTGCTACAAGCCCAGTTTTATCAAAAGTAGCTGTCTTTCAAGCTACAGGAATAACATTGGTGTCTATGGAGTGAACAGGGTCCGTCTGCAATTTGCAAAACCTCTGCAACAGTAAAGAGACAAATATTCAATAACTTCACTCTTATACATTGTAGTGTCACTAAAATCACTGCAGCCTTCAACTGGCTCCTGTTGACAAAGTGTTTTAACAGAAATGTAAATGCTGTAATTTGATTCTTTTAATGAACCATGTAACTTGAATGGATGTGATGCTGGTGTGACCACAGTGCACAGGTCTGATGTTGCTCACAGTGGTCCAAGGGACGCTCAGGGAGTTTGTGTGTTTGCTCACACTCAGGAAAAATTACAGGGAACATTGGTCACAGGGGTCAGAACTGCTGCTGATGTTTTTATTTAAAAGCTCAGTTATAAGACACAAAACAACCTCAAAGACACAAGAAATAACTGAGACACAAATAGACCACAAACAGGCAAGAGGCGACCGCGATGAGAAAAAAATGAGCCCAAAGAGGCACGAAACAACAATAAAGAGACAAAAAATTACCACAGAGACAAAACAAAACACAAAAAAAGATTCAGATAAAAGAATGACTTTATACAGACACAAACTGTCAACAAAAAGACATTAAAAAAAACCAACAGAGATGCAACAAAAAATAATGATTTCAGAGTCACAAAACAACCACAAAAACAAAAATAATCACACATGGATCACAAAGAGACACAAGGTGATCAGAAAGCGGAACAAAACAACCACAAAAAGACAAAAAAATAAATAACTGCAATGCACAACAGGACCACAGGAGACACTAAATGAACACAAGACACAAAATGACAACAAAGAGCCATAAAACAACCACAGAAAGACAGAAGAAAATGTCTAGAGGCACAAAATGACCACAGAGATACAATAAATGACCACAAAACAGCATAAAATAAGATGTAACAAAACAGAACGACTGAAAATGTTGGTGATTAAAAAAAAGACCAGAGACACAAACAACAGCAAAAAGACAAAAATGACTCTAAAAAATCACAAAATGAAGAAAATCACAAAGAGAAGCAAAGATTCAAGAGATACAAAATGCTGAAAAAAACGCAAAAGGATCAGAAAGTGACCAAAAAGGGCCATAAAACAACCACATAAATACAAAAATACTCTAAAGAGACACAAAATGACCACAAAAGACATAAAATAACCATAAAGATACAAAAAGGAGGACTGTACAGTAACCACAAAAACATTCATAAAGACCAGAAAGAGACACAGAGTGACAAGAAAGAACAACAAAACAACCACTAAAAGAAAAAAAATGACTAAAGAGGTACAAAGTGACAACAGATACATTAAATGACCACAAGAAATGTCCACAAAGAGACACAAACTAACCACAAAAGGGCAAAAAATTCCCACAACAAAATACAAACTGACCACAAAAACATAAGATGACCTCAAAAAGACACAAAACAGCTACAGAAAGGCAGAAAAGACCACAGACACATGAAATTAACACTAAACACACAAAAATGACAACAAGGAGACACAAAACAACCACAAAATGACAAAATATGACTTTGAAGAGGCACCAAATGACGACAAAAGACACAAAATGACCACAAAAGACATAAAATAACCACAAGGATGCAAAAAATATATTGTACAGTTAAGAAACAACCACAAAAACACAAAAAAAATCGACAAAAACACTTAAAAGACCAGAAAGAGGCACAGAGTGACCAGAAAGGAGAACAAAACAACCACAAAATGACATAAAATGACTCTAAAGGGGCATAAAATGACAACAGGAACATTAAATGACAACAAAGATGCAAAAAATGACTCTGAAGAGACACAAAATGACCAGAAAAAGACATAAAATAACCACAAAGATGTGAAATAAAGGGCTGTCCAGTTACGAAACAACCACAACACAAAGCATGCTGACAAAAACACACATAAAGACCAAAAAGAGACACAAAACAATGACAAAAAGACAAAAAAGACTCTAAAGAGGCACAAAATGACATTTAATGTGTCTGTACACATTAAATGACCACAAAGATGGAAAATAACTAACACAAATAGACACAAAAATGATCACAAAGAGACACAAAATAACCACAAAATGACCAAAAATGACTTTGAAGAGGCACAACATGACCATAAAAGACATAAAATAACCACAAGGTTTTTAAAAAAAAAAATTGTACAGTTAAGAAACAACCATAAAAGTTGACAAATACACACAAAAAGACCAGAAAGAGACACAAAACAATGACAAAACACAAAAAAGATTCTAAAAACACACAAAATATAGATGCATTAAATGACCACAAAGATGCAAAAATAACTAACACAAATAGGCACAAAATGACCACAGAGAGACACAAACCAAACACAAAAGGGCGGGTTTCAACTTCCTGGCAACAGGAAGTTTTTTTTCCTCCACGCTGCTGCCAAATGTTTGATCTGATCAAACTGCAATGAGAGAGAGTCTTCAATAAAAAGTCAAAACAAAAGAACTGTATACGTTTTGTTTTGCAGATTCAACGACTTTATAAATTTTCACCGGTCAAAAACTTATGGCCGCCAGGGGGGCATCGGTCAGAATGCAATACAAGGTGTTCCCTGTTTCTCCTTTATTTCTTAACAGAAGTTACACATATGCATCTCTATGTGTGTAGTTCTATAAAAAAGAAGCAAATGGAAAGAAGCCAACAATAAGTATACAAAACTACATAAACATGGAACAGCAACTATCATCTTAAATATAAACAAAGAACATTTTCAACCTACTGGTAAATGTACAGCCACAAGGAAACATGACAAGCAACACCACATATATGTGTGAACAGTCCCAGCAAACACTCTCCTGCAGGACCATGCAGAGACCTTTGGAGGGGCAGGTGCCCAAAGTTAAAAAGGGGCAATGGTTATGTCTCATTACATTAGCTACGACAGTCCTGCTAACGGTGTAGCCATCCCATAACAGACCACTTTAGAAGACACTGAAAGTGCTTTAGTTTACAAAAAGTCTTAAAATGTTGAATATAATCGCTATAATTGCACTTTGAGTTTGCAGTAATCTGTGAATGTAGCAGACAGATGAAAAATGCAGATAAATAGAAATGAAACAAACAATTTTGTGGTTTAAGTTTTTACACTGACAAAGAGGTGAAGCCTCAGCAGTGTAACAAGTTAAACCACAAAAATGTCTGTCTTTTAATAACTTAACATTTACCTTGTGTGGTTACTACAAATGCACGCCATACTTCTGAACCTGACAACATCCAATCAACGCATTTGTTATTATTAGGCTATATAAAACGAGATACCTAACAAATTCAGCCACCTAAAGTCATTCACTATTTCAAGCTGAAGGACAAAATACAATACAAGTTTAGGAATATTCTCCTTCAAAAACATCAATTTCAACAAAGGAGTTTTCTTTCTGTATTTCTATAATCTGCAATTCAGTGGGCCTGAGGTGGGCATCTCTCTAACATTTGCTCAAAGTAAAATGTTAGTGGCTTTTTGCTCACTTTAACATGAGCAAAGTGTTAAAATGAGCATATATATATATATATATATATATATATATATATATATATATATATATATATATATATATGTATATATATATATATGTGCTATGTCATGCCGGTAATAACACCAACACCTCCTGCTGGGTCTGCAGTGAGTTCTAGCTGCCACTAGAGGGAGCAGACCGTCCAACTAACCGCCTGGACACACACACACGCACACGCAGACACACACACACACACACACGCACACGCAGACACACACACACACACACGCACACGCAGACACACACACACACACACACACACACACACACCACACACACACACACACACACACACACACACACACACACGTACCTGCAGCCTCTTCATCACTATTCCAGGGAGGAAACCTGCAGAGCTGCTCTCCACCCGCCTCCTGCAGAAACACACAAACACAGTGGCACATAAATCTCCTTCTGCACACACACACAACACACACACACACACGCACACACACCCACACTACACACACACACACACTGGTTTGTCTGCATGTGTGAAGCCTGGTTCACTTCCAGTGACGTGGTTTCCACGGCGATCCTGGAGGTAAATAAAGTCCATCTACTTCCTCTCAGGATGCGTCTCCTCTCCTGTCTGGATGTGGTTATCTCCACCCGGCACAGAGCAGCCGTTAACCGGACGCCCACACAGGTGAGCTGGAGTTAAAAACAAACTCACCTCAGAGTGGGTTCAGTGGATTCACTAAGGCCGATTCTGAACAGGAAGGTAAATACGTCTCAGTGAGCAGGACGTCAGCTGAGCTCACATATGAACCGCACAGAATTAAATCATCTTGATTATTTTACAGATTACAGATTTTCCTTCTTTAAAAATAGAACCTTTTTTTAAACATTTTATGAATATATTTTATTGGTATTTTACTAATTTTCCATTTTATTGTTCAAGTTTTTTTTATATAAAAGAGTATTATTTGATAATTATTTGATATTTTCAAATGCAACAATCTTTGGATATTTAAAAAAAATTACCAAAATATTTTGCCAATATATTTTTTTAGATTTATAAAATTTGTGTTGGATATTTAATCTCTATTTTTCAGGTACATTTCTGGTATTTTTTTTTAAATGTTAACATTTCATGGATTTGTGACAGACATGTATATAATCTTTTTCACTGATTTTATTTATATTTTTTGTGAAATTTTCCTGATATTTTCATAAAATTTTTTGTATTGTTTTTCTTTTTTCCTTGTTTGGACATTTTAAAAACAGATTTAAGAGATTTTAATGATGCTTTTGGATACATTTTAAATAAGTCTTACTAGTAATATATATATATATATATTATATTATATATATATTACACATGTTTTTCATTCCTCTTTTTAAAAAATATTCTACAATTTTTTAAAATTGTTCTTTTAAAATTCTTTGATATCAGTGATATGTGATATTTTACAGGTATATATTATATATATTCATATATATATATATATATATTATATATATATATATATATATATATATATATATATATATATCAATGAAGGGAAATTCTGCTGATATTTGATTGAAATTTGGTGGATATTGTTCACTATTTTTGTTGTTGGGCATATTTTTATGATAAAATTTAAATATTTTAATGACAATATTTAGGAAATTTTAATTATATTTTACTGGTAATTTTAAAAAAATACTTTACACAAGTTTTTCATTCTTCTTTTAAAAAAATATTTTACAGATTTAAAAATTATCTTTGATATCAGTGATATTTTGTTGAATTATTTTTTAAAAATCTATATTTTATCCATATATTTAGCTAATTTTTGGGGGATAGTTGTCAATTTTTGTTGGGCATTTTATTAATATCTTTTTGGTATTTTTGGATATTTTACTTAAGTTTGCTTCACATTTATCTCATTTTAGTTGAACTGATTTTAGAGTTGGATATTTTATTTCGATTTTTTTCAGACATATTTTTATATCATTAACATTTCCTGGATAATTCACAGACATTAATCAATGTTTTGTAATTATTTTATTTTAAGGAAAATTTTTCCAAAAATATTTCCCTTTTTTCCTAAAGTTTGTTAAATATTTATCCAGATTTTCTTGGACATTTTACTCATATTTTTTTTTAGTCATTTTACTGATACTGTCTGGTATGTTTTACTTAAATTTTAAGGGAATTAACTGGTAATTAAAACTATTTTGCCTCTATATTTTTTCATTGATTTTTCTGGTATTTTTTTCCATTGAAGGAACACCAGTTTTTGCTACTTCTGCATCGGTTTCATGTTTTGCCTCAGATGTTTCCACTTGATCACTGTCCTAATATTAGTGTGTTAACTGAACGTCAGGATTCTAACATGCTAAAATATTGATTAGCAAAGAAAGGTTAGAGCGTCGTTTATGTAGTTTTGCTTTAGTTTTGCAGCAGAGACATTAAAGCACCCTGGAGGGTTCTTGTAGCCCCAGAAAAACTGGCTCCACTTACTGCAACATGTATGTGAACCAGACACTTAAAGTCATGATTTATTCAGGTTATTAGATGTGTTTTCCAGAAGCATCTTCATGTTCTCAGCAGGCGTATTCTGATCTGTAGATGGGCTGGTTTGCATCTATGTGGGCTGTTTATCTGATGTTGTCTGGGTGTGGCAGAACTTCCTACAGCTCTCCACTGAGTTATGTAAATTTGATGCTTCTGTTTCGTCCGAGGATATTAAACATTCACATTGGAAGCTCAAACTGGGTCACATGAGTGGAAGAGAGGATGAACGGCTCCAAATGAACGATGTGAAGCCGCCTTATAGACGGAAAACGGAATTCTGCAAATAAAGGGAACTTTGTGAATGAATAATGGAAGGAGATAAAATGAGCGTTGGTTTTATTCTCAAGGACGAAGATAAATCAGGAATCGCATCCATGAAGGAACTGGTGAAAAGCCACGTCAGATCTGATAACGTCTCAACCGTTTGCTGCTGAAGACTTCAAAGTGGGATCTGCAGGATATCACATCCAGACGTTCCTAATGACCCCGAACTTGGAAGACCTTTTTCTCCGGTTTTGACAGAAGGGCTACAGAAAATTGGACGGCAGCAGCCATGAAAGATGACTGATGCAACTGAGGTCTCTTGCTGTGAAATCATAGTAAACGACTCGTAGGCAAGTCAGACTTTATTCACAGCCGTACATATGAAAGATATCAGCAAAGGTTGTCTTTAAAGTCCATTGTTTCCCAGGATGCACTGGTTTAAACAGCAAGGTAAAGGGTTCAAATCACAAAACTATAATGGATGCATTCAGTTTAGATCTTATGGTGATTGTAGTTTTTAAAGGTTCCAAGACATAAAGATCTAGGTCAGTGGTTCTCAACTGGTCTGGGCCTGGGACCCACCATAAAACTGAAATGACAAGTCGTGACCCAAACAATATTTCTCCAAAAATCAACAATTTATTGACTGAGCGTTCAAAGACAAAACTTTTAAACCTGAACTCAAGTACTTCACAACAACTCAAAATCAAGCAGCAATACTAATTCAAGTACTGAGGACTTTGAAACAAGTAGAACAATAGCCTCAAGTAGTTCTCAGGATATATAAAAGTGCATTTTTTTTCTACAAAAAAAGTGCAATTCAACAAAACCAGTAGCTTCTCATAATACTGCACAAGTCTGCAACATTGCTGTTGTAGCTGGAGAAACTATGTATAGAAATATGTGCAAAAGAGTCCAAAACATGAAAACTGATGAAGTGCATTCAACAAATTATTAAAGTGAAGAAATGCTTAATGTTCTGATCAATCTCAAAATGTAAACACAATAAAACATTTTTCAAAGGGCTTAACTATATTTGAAAGCCAATATTTGGGGAAAAAAATAGTGTGCAATATTGAAAGAAAAGTGTGTTTTTAAGCACTTACAAATAAACAAAAGTCACAAGTCACAATAAAAGTACTGCAGAACTACATGAAGTTCTAATGGCTTAGCTGAGGATGCTTTTTGGCCTTTACAAGAGTCTCAAAATCTGGCTGTATGCATGATAAAGCAACTCTGAGGTCATGCTCAATGTTCAGTTTATTTCGGTATTTTGTTTTCAGCTGAACAAGAGCTGAGAAGCCACATTCACAGAGGTATGTGGTGCTGAATGGTAGGAGGATTTTTACAGCTCGACTAGCAATGGAGGGATACTCTCTCATCACATCGTTGCACCAGAACTGGGAAAGGCTTACCTCTGTGAATTTCTTTCTGAGAGTGCGGTCACATGATAGCTCCACCAGCTGACATTCATCGCTGCTAGGCAACGTGATGCTTTCCATGTTTATTCCAAACGGGTCGCGCACCCAGTCGTCCTCGGGTTGTTTATCGGGAAAGTAGTCGCTAAACCGCTCGAAAAGTTTATTCATGCTTCATGCTTTCACTTGCCAGTACCTCACAACACAAAATACACTGAGGCTTTTGGACTCCTTTGTCTTCGATGTAGGAAAATCCATATTTAATGTACTCGCTGTCGTACTTGCGTTTAGCCATGCTGCTGTTGCTATGAAAACATGCAGTTTCTTCTACAGTAATACGAGTGTCCTCACCGGTCGCTGCTGACACGACGACCCCCTGCGGGTGCGGAGGGGAACTACAATGACTCGCCACTAAATTGGATTATCTTTATTTTTCTCTCTTTTTAGAAAAAGGCTCGCGACCCACCAAAAACGGCCCCGCGACCCACTTTTGGGTCGCGACCCACCAGTTGAGAAACACTGATCTAGGTACTGAATTATAATCCATTTTTCAGAAAAATGAGAAAATCATCACTTTTGTTTTTTTCCATTTTAAACCAACAACAATAACAAAAATGGAAAAACAAGTTAAAATGTCCTTTTTTCTCAGTGTACATTAACACTGAAAATCAAAAGTACTAAAGTGGAAAACAGCTTGTTTTGTGGTTTGAATCCGTGTATGGTTCGTTCTTTGGTTTCTCCGTTTCAAAATAAAATGAGAAAAAAAACCCCAAATAATCGTTTTGGTTTTGTGTTTTTTTTTTTGTTTAAAAATTAAATTTGAAAAACAAAAAGTAGAGTAAGAAAGAAACACTGCGTTTTTACCAATTTTAAGGTTTAAACAAAAAAAGAAGCCTTTTCCCTTCGGTCATTTGGAAGCTAATGGCGGAACCAGAAATCAGTTGTTCTCCCTGCAGAACCTCATTATAGAGCAATGTGGAGCTCCATGGCAACGCTAAGTGTTGCTGAATTCTGCGTGGGTTTTGCCACTCTCAAAGAGAATGAAATTGGAAAAGGACTTGAGTACAGCCATTCATGATATGTTTGCAGTCCAGACCAGCTCTAAACTGTTCTTCCTCAGCAACTTCTGGCACTTCTGGTGTTGCAACAAATTAAAACAACAGCTGTATTTTGTATTTCAGGTTTAAAAAATTAGAGCAAAAAATCCAACACTGTGGTTTTTTCATTAGTTAAATAATACATTTCTACATTTAGGTATTAATAACTGAAAAACCAAAAAAACAGCGAGGTTTATTGTTTTGTTTTTTTTTAGATTTTATTTTGAAACGGAAAAATCAAAGAACGAACCATACATGGATTAAAAACAGCTCTTTTTTTGGTTTGGTGTAATCCTGTTTGGCTGATTTAAGTCAAAAGCAATAAAACAAACAAGAAAATGGGACAATTTTTCTCATTTCCATTTTAACCCAAGTTCTAAACCATTTTTCCCCCCATTTGAACCCATTAAGGCAAACAAAATTGAAAACCAGCACTTTTTTTCATATCCCCAAAGAGGAAAACACATCCCCTCTCAACTTTTCCATTTTAAACTAAAGACTGACCTGTTTCCTCATTTAGTTGTACGTTGTTTTTGATATGTGACAGCAAACACATGATACCATACCTGACCTGTGAGCACGAACCTTCAGTTCTTCACTGCAGACCTCCATGTCTTCAGCTGAATGGAAACGTCTGTGAACAGGAGGCTGACTGCTGCTGCTGAAGGTCTTTGTGTTCTCCAACCCGATACACCGACGAGCTCCCTCTTAATGGCTCCTTCAACCTGCTTAGGGGAGATAAAAGCATCACCTTCAATATCTCATGCGCCTCCAGCGGTCTGTGTTGAGCTTTAATGGAAGCTGACAGGACGAGTTCCCTGAACGCAGCATCTGGACTCTCAAAGACTGAATGGAGGCTCTGAAGAGGAGAAGAGCGAAGGCTGATTTCTACTTTACCACTTCACATCTCAACTGTTTTTGTTTGAAATGTTGAAGAAAAGCAACACTGAACCTCGACGTGTCCACAGAAAATAAAGCTAGCAGGTAGAGCATGTTTATCAGGTGTCAGAGTCTCTTTTCCTTCCTTAAATTGGTTGATTTGAGGCATTGTTTTTTTTAGCACTTAACCCTCGGAACTTTGGCAAACTTTACTGTGGCCTCATTTTTCTTTGCAATATAATGTCCTGCACTTGTAAGGAAACAGAACAATCATAGCTAGAAAGAAAAAGGAGAGAATGTCATAAGTGAGGAAAAAAGGAAAAACAAGAGCTGAATTTCTTCAAGTATTTATCAAAAACTGAAAAATTCTGGAATCAATATGTGCAACAATTTTCAGTTTTCAATGCTGGATAAACACAATACATACTACTTATCCTGCTCTGTGTACATGGCCTGCAGTTCAGCCGAGAACACGGGAGTGTTGGAAGCAAAGATGATATGTGTACACTACTGTTCGCACAGATAATTTCATGTTTTCCATGAAAACTTACTCTTTTATTCATGTGCTAACATAACTGCACAAGGGTTTTCTAATCATCAATGAGCCTTTCAACACCATTAGCTAACACAATGTAGCATTAAAACACAGGAGTGATGGTTGCTGGAAATGTTCCTCTGTACCTCTATGTAGATATTCCATTAAAAATCAGCTGTTTCCAGCTAGAATAGTCATTTACCACATTAACAATGTCTAGACTGTATTTATGATTCATTTATTTTTATCCATCCATCCATTATCTATACACTGCTTAATCCTCACTAGGGTCATGGGGGGGGCTGGAGTCTATCCCAGCTGACTCAGGTGAAGGCAGGGGACACCCTAGACAGGTCACCAGTCTGTCACAGGGCTACATACAGAGACAAACAATCACTCTCACATTCACACCTACGGGCAATTTAGAATAATCAATTAACCTCAGCATATTTTTGGACTGTGGGAGGAAGCCGGAGTACCCGGAGAGAACCCACGCATGCACAGGGAGAACATGCAAACTCCATGCAGAAAGATCCCGGGAAAGCCGGGACGCAAACCAGGGATCTTCTCGCTGCAAGGCGAAAGTGCTAACCACTACGCCTCTATGCAGCCCTATTTATTTTTATATTCATTTAAAAAAATTGCTTTTCTTTCAAAAATAAGGACATTTCTAAGTGACCCCAAACTTTTGAACGGTATCTATGTTCTTGTGCAGAATCTAGTTGTTGCAAGTGGTGATTTTTTGTTGAGTATTTTAAAGATACATGTAGACTGAAGTGATATTAATGAAATTTCCAGATTTTATGTTGTGATTTGGTTAATTTTCTCAACAAAATTGCACATCAGAGATGATAAGTTCAAAGACCGCCAACTTGAAAATCCAACAATTCTTGCTGTTAGTATGCTATAGATATTTTGTGTGTTACATTTTTAATTTGTTTTCACACTTGCTTCCTCTGCGCTGTGTGATCACTGCCTGCATTTCAGCCCTAAAAAGCATGCTGAATGTTGGTAACGGCTTCAGTGTTGCACCAACATGCACAAAATTTTATTTATTTTATTTTTTTTTTTACAGAAACTAGTTAGAAATTGTGTATTTTTGTTTTTAAGTTTTTAATGAGACATGCTAAAAAAGAAAACCACTCAGAGAGCGCAATACTCTGCCAAGGCTGCTCAGTCGGATAATTTCCGATGGATAAAATCTTTTTAAAAATTCATGGTCCTCAGCGGTTGATTTGTAGTGGGATCGCAATCATGTGATCATCAGAAGGCAGCTGATGTAGTGTTCACTTGTTGTCATGGTTACAGTGACGCCGTGCTGCTGTCTTGTAAATGATACATAAATCTTTAAAAAGTCCGTAGATCCAGACTATAAGCCGCTTAACTGCTAAAATCTAGTCACTTGGTCTTTTTGTCATTTCTGACCTTCCCTGAAAATTTCATCCAAATCCGTTTGTTCGTTTTTGAGTAATGCTTTTAACAGACAGACAGAAAGACAAACCAACATCGATCATCACAAAACTCCGCCGTGCTCCTTGGGGGAGTAATAAAATGATTTTTGATTAAATATCTCAAATCTTAAGATTAGATTTAGTGAAGTTTTCTGAGGTGAGTACTTCAAGAAAAGCTGAAAATCCGATTTTTATTTTAGTTTTCACAGTTTCTCGCTTCATTAAATGGCATAATTTTGGCATGTTCTGTAAAGTTAACTTGCCTGTCAAACCATCAGCATGTTTTGAGGCTCAGAGGGTTAATGCGCAAAACTTTGAAAACAGTAGCCTCATGGTGGAACTAAAATAATCAGGATTTATCCACTGGGGACCATGAATATCTGCAAAACAACTGTACCAGCCCAATGATTAGATGTTGAGACTTCACTGGAAACTTTGATGTCATTTTAGATTTAGATCTACAAAATTATCTGAATTCATCCTCTGGGGGACCACAAATGTCTGTACAAAAAAATTAATGGTTATCTCTAGCAGTTTTTGAGATTTTACTAAACACAAACTCAGATGTAAACTAATCAGTTAATCATCCAATCAGTGTGTTTTCAGGTTTAACCACTGCTTGTAGCTTAGCAACATGCTGGATGAATTCTTTCCACAGCACAGTTCCATCAATTCTGCAAAAACAAGGCTAATTTTACACAGAATAAATCCTGCCTCCTTTGACTCCTGCCTCGCCCTCGTTGCTACGAACACAAATAGTTTTCCAGGACATATTTGCAACTTTTGGAGCCAAACTCTCCTGGAAATCGTCGACCTCCTCCTGCTGTGGGAGTCTCTGATTGATGCTCTGAAACTTTCAACAGAAGACCCAGTTCAGCTGGAAAACCTCCAACGTTCCTCTTGTGCATCCAAGTGTTAATGTTGTCAGACACAACCGTGCTTTTCCTGCTATTAAAAATCATTTTAATTAAAGCGAAAACCCACAGAGAACAATATCTGTTTAATGGGAAGAAGAGAAACTGCTGCAGGCGGGTAATTATCTTTAACCAACCACATTTTTAACTTATTAAAATCACCACATAACTCCTTTTGCTATCTAAAGAGGCAAATGTCTCCCTTCTTATCTGCTGTACTGGCAGCTCACAGCACACCCTCATTAGCTTTGTTAATCTCTAACTAGCAGGATAACAGAGCTGGTCGGTCCAGTAGTGGATCTTTGTTCCTACAGTTTGTCTTCGTTGATAAGAGCTCAGTATCTTCTGGTGCAAATACATTAATGAAAAGAGACATAAATACATTTTCGCAGTGGATTTTATTGTAACTGTCAGATTAGGATCAGGTTTTAGTTCATACATATTAGTGTTTGTTTTAGGGTTAATGTTTCCTCTTTTGTTTATTTTTCCTAAAAAGTTACCAAAAAGAAGAAAACAGCAGAACTCACATAAAGAGGAGTTTTCAAGTTTACTGTTGCTTTTTGTTGTTGTTGTTTTTGTTGTTATTGTTAGTGTTAGGGTTGTTGGTGTTATTGTTGTTGGGTTTAGCGTTGTTGTCAGTGAGGGTGTTGTTGATGGTGTTAGAAGTGTAGTTGAGGGTGTCATTGATGTTGTTAGTGCTGTTGTTGCCAGTAGTGTTGTTTGTGTTAATGCTGTTGTTGATGGTGATGTTAGTGTTGTTATTGCAGTTGTTAAGGTACATGTTGACTAGATGCGTTTCCCGCATGTAAACGTATCGCATCTGAAAATCGCCCGCATGGTGGGTGGCCACTAGTGGGTAACAACATTGTCACATGACCGCGCTTTCAGCTTGACAGTCCTGCAGACGAGTCGGACAAACAGAGCGGCACGGCTGCAAACTTTCTCTTTTATTTCCAAAACACTTTAGCGACAAGTATTTCTTAAAGCATCTGAGACAAGAGAGAAGTTGTGCAGTAGCTGAATCTGTCCTCGTTTTAGTTCACTGATGGCTAGTTTAGACATTTCACAAAAGTTTTGTGATGAGTTGGATCTCCGCACGCCGCATGAAATTTGCATAAAGAAGTTGAGTCTACTTTATGCAAATGAGCTGCAATCAGCTCCAGGTAAACACACCGGATTGCAGATCAAAATGGGCCACGTGTTGCATGCTGGTTTGGTTGCGGTGCGTTTTTCAGATGTGGTGCGTTTACATGTGGCAAAGACACATGTAGTGGACACGTGGCTTTAGTGCTGTAGTTGCTGGTGTTGCTTGTGTTACTGTTTTTGGTGGTGTTGATGTTGGTTGTGTTGTTGTCAGTGTTGTTCCTGGTGTTAGGGGTTTTGGTGTTCTTGTTGTTGCTGTTGTGGGTGTTTGTGTTGGTGTTTTTAGTTTTGTTGCTGAGCCCAGAGAGGCCAGCAGCCTTAAGTTAACATGATTTTAAATCAAAACGATGTTTAATTAGAGCTTATTACAGTCATTACTTTGCTTTGCCTTTTGCTTCCTTTATTGAATTTGCAGCGTCTTAGCTCATTTCTGTAATTGCTGTTTCTTCCCTGTTGCTGTACTTACAGTTTTTCACTCTTTTATCCTTTTCTGTTTAAAGTGGGTTGATTTTTCCTTTACATGTGTTTTCTAATGTTCTTTTAATGTAAAACATTTTGATTTGCCACGTCTCTGACTTTCTTGGTATTTATGTGTGTATGTGAGTGAGTAAAGCAAAACTCAGTGGGTAATTTAGTTCATTCAAAATGTTTGGAATAATGGAAAAGAAGTAGAATACTGGTTTAAACTGAATATTCCACTGATTTAATATTAGATTTGTTTGTGTTTTGTGACAGACACGATACTCTTTAGTTGATATGATAAACTTGTTGCTTATTTCCACATTCAGCAGTTACAGAGCAACACAGTGATTCATTTAGAACTGTGTTTGTGGGCGTCTGGTAAATACACATCTAATAATCACTCTCTTTTAGCTTGGTTTTTGGTCTCCACCAACTCCTGAAGGAAATATCTGACTCTATAGTAGCTAAATGCTACAGTTTGGTCGTGTTTGCTGCTGAGCATCCAATGTACAGTAGGTTTTTCTTGGTAAACTGATGCTGCTGTGAACAAAAATGACCTTATGAGCAGAGTGAGGGATGCCAAACAGTAATATTTTGCTTTAAAAAATGAGCTGAAAGTCGCTATAATGATAATTGAATTCATCCCCACCCGAGATGCCTTATTTTCACTCTTACTCAAGACATTGCTCATGTAAAATACAAAGTTATACATGCTCTAACTTTAATTCTTTCATTTGTTAAACCAAACTGCTTGATAACTGTTTCATTCTTATGTGATTTTGTGGGAAGTTAAACAACAGAGGAAGGTTGAATCTGGACTGAATGCCACATGTTGACTGGTGTTTGTGAGTTTGTCTGACATCTGCTGCATCTCAAACCAGGAATTCATCACCTGTGTGAAGAAAACTCCGGTCGACACTTGCAGCGGGAGTCGAATCGCTGTTTTTCTGTGATTGTGTTGCTTCCAGTCAACCATCTGCAGGGGCGGGGGCCCAGCATGTCGCCTCCGACGCCCAGCAGTGAGCAGCGTTCATTAACACCTCCTGATGCAAATGAGGAACACTGATTGAAATTACAAGCTGCAGCTCACAGCGCTGCCTCCAAAAAGTCTGCCGGCAATTAGGGAACATCCTGTCAATTCAATAAAACACTGAATATGTGGTTTTAATGTGGCTCAACACACTTGTCAGATCTTATTGTGGCTACATTTGTATTTTAAAACATAATTTATGCAGCTCCATAGAAAAGCACACCACATATGACACCAGAATTTGATTTACCGCAGTCTTTCTTATTGTAAACAAATGCAAAAAACAACATATGTTGGTACATATTTGACATTTCTTGACCCTCACCTCCAGATTGTCTATGTCGTCATGCAGCTGGATGCCTCACACACAGAAGGACTTTTTCCACTGTAGATGAGTAATTTCATGTCTTACTAAGTATTTGGCAGCAGTGGGAGGGACTTAGTCCAAACAATGTGTGTTCAGAGTGATGAAGGAACAGTGCAGCTGCCTGCTATGATGTGGTTTTAATAGTTTTTGGACAATAATGGAGCTCAGTGGCACAGAGGGGGAACAAATCAGGCTTCAATAAACATATATTTAGTAGGACGCATTCATTGTTGGATTTGATCTAATTCAGCTGGTTTATTAGTGGTGTTGGGACGCTGTGACCTTCAAATTATTTAGAGAAGAAAGCCTACTTGCACAACTCCCCTCAATTCTATCAAATATGACAAATACTGATGAAATAATGGTGGTTGCATTGAAATTGTTGAGTTTCAGGTTGGTGCAGCTGCAAAAATGAAAGAAAATCCTCTTATATTGTTGCAAAAATAACATTATTGGCAATAATAAATCCATTTCCTTTGCGTTATCCAAATTCCACATAGATCTAGAGGTGTTCCCAGGCCAGGCGAGATGTTTAATTTCTCCAGCGAGTTCTGGGTTTACGTCAGGGTTGAACAGCTGAAAGTGCCAGGAAATCCTTCAAAAGAAGGCATCTAATAAGATGCCTGAACTACCTCAGTTGCATCATTTTAATGCTCTAACCTGGACTCCTTTTGGATGTCTGAGCTCCTCATCGTTTCACGAAGGATTTGAAAATTCTTCATACAGACTCTAAATAGGATTCCAGTAATGTCCACCTCACTACTGGATTCATCTGCAAATAAGCTTGAAACTGGAGACACTCCTCATCTCTGAGAGACTCTAAAGCTTTGAAAGTGCTCAGAATGTGGAAGCGCCAAAACTACAGTTCCTCAGTTGTCCACTAGAGGCTGGCTCTTATAGTGAGTCATTCCCCATAGACCTCCTTGCTAAAATCTATCTTCACAGGACAAATAAACATGTTTATAGCCTGGTACAAGAAACAGTTTTGGTCACTGTAGCTAATTTCCTTATTTGTGACAACTGTGCAAAGGTGAATATTTATTTAACTTACCCATTTAAACTGTATTAAGACTTAAACTTATGCATGAAGGTAAGTATTACTAGTGACCATTGGTTGTTCACTACTTCTCGTGGTGCATTGTGGGATTCTTTAACATTCGAACACCACCAAAAAATAATGAAAGCACTATACAGTGGACTGCATAGAGTGTGGTGACTGATTTTGTACAAAGCCTAAGTGGTGATTGATGGTCCTGTTTACAGTTTCCCCCCAAAGTCTTCAGCACCAACTGCAAAAAACAAAAAACCAAAGCACTGATAGGACTTTGTAAAGGCATACTTAGTGTTGAAATCATACAAACCTGCTGCTCTTTATATACCAACAACAACGACAACAACACCACTAACATCCCCAGAACTGTGTTCAACACCTGCCAACCTACTTTAAGCACCTTGCCTGCCCCTGATTGGACAAATGCATCGACTGGGGGGGGGCTGGTCTGCTCAGCCACAAACTGTCTATTATTACAAAAACACTGCAGCGAAAAGTATTTCTGAAAGCATTTGAGGCGAGAAATAAGTTGTGCAGCAGCTGAATCTTTCCTCGTTTTATTTCACCGATGGCTAGTTTAGATGTTTGAGGACAGTTTCACGATGCGTGGGATCTCTGCACCCTGGAGTCCAGTCTACTCTATGCAAATGAGCTGTGGCCCGCTCACACCGCTAACACACCGGACCACAGCTGGAAATGCACCGCATGTGGCATGCTGGTCCGGTTGCGGTGCGTTTCCAGCTGTGATCCGATGTGTTTACCTGGAGAGGGCTGCAGCTCATTTGCATAAAGTAGACTGATTTCTACTTTATGCAAATTTGATGCAGCGTGTGGAGATTCTACGCATCGTGAAACTGTGTTTATCCGACTCAGCTGCCGGACCATCAAGCTGAAAGCTCGGTCACATGACCACGTAGCAGCCTGCTGTTGCTCAGCGCAGTCATGTGACCATGTTGTGGTCCGCTAGTGACCGCCCACTGTTCGTGCGATTTTCAGATGCGGTGCGTTGATGTGCGGAAAAATCGCATCTAGTGGACACGTGGCTTAACAGCACTAACAACATCAATGATCCCAACAACGTCAACAACAACAGCATTGTGTCTGGTTTTTGCTCTCCTCCCTCCTTCTGTAATGTTGCTTCAGATTCATTCAGCCTTAAGACAAGGGACAGCCTCCTCTGAGTTTTCTAATTTAGGTGAACTCATCCTTTATTGCCTCGTAAAACAGGAGCACCGAGTGACAAATGAAGCAAATAGAGGCCTCTGCAAAAGGTGTTTGCTATCAGGAAATTGTGTTGTTGTTGTTTCCCCTTGTTGCCCTGCAGGTCCCTCATCATTCATCTCCGGGATGCTGCAGCCGGAGCCCAAACGAATAGCAAGCGCATTTATCAATCATTTTTCTGGATGCCTTTCAATCATTATCTTACATTTTCCTCCTCACCCGCGCACACAAACATGAACAGGTTGCCATGGAGACGTGCATGCTGTGCTCTGGGGGTTGCCATGGTGGCAGTGTTTACTAGGAGGAGGGTGTTTTGTTGGCCGCCCTGCTTCGCTCCTGCAGCTCCGAACTGTTGAATGCGGCGCTGGATGTTTACCGACTCCTGAAATGGATCATAATGAGCAACGAAGAGGAGGATGTGGGCGAGACGGGAAAGTGAGAAGAGGGGTTCGAGCTACAGGGATGATGTGTGATCCGCAGACCGAAAACAAAGTGAGGGCGAATTAAAAGCAAAGAAAAGCAGGGCAACAGCTGCATAGAGGGAGGAAAAACAACTTCACGCTGCTTTCACTGAAACATCTCGCCACTAGTGTCCCTCTGAAAGCAGCCCATGCATTAAGAATCAGAACCTCCCCTCTGTGGTGTACATTAGAAGAGACACATGAACAGGCTCGTCATCTGAATCCAGCACATTTCAACACCCGGCAGGACATTATTGCGAATATTTTAGAAAATAGCATCAAAAGACTTCCCTCCCTGCTCAGTGTACGTCGTAATATTTTATTCTGTTTGCTGCTTAGCTCAGCCCAGAGCCTCGCTTGCTCTTCATGCTGATGAAAAAGAGAAAGAATAAGATGCTAAAAATACAGTCGAGACTGCAGGGAGAGGCAAGTTTGATGGAGGAACGCGCTGATTGTGAAATGTTCACTTGTGTTGCTCTGCAGTGATAAAAAGGCAGAGTTTCTTTAACCTGCTCTCCAGTGTAATGCTGATGAAATGCCCCTTATCTCCAGCGAACCTGTCCTCCTTGAAGCCGGGTTTCAAACCGACGAGGTTTCCAAGGAGACAATCGGCTAACGTCACACAACGGTGCAGTTTTTATTATTTTTTTGTTGAGAAATCAGAGGAGAAACAGGGGGAAAAGGCAGCCTTCACTGAGGTGCTTGTGTTAGACACAGTGAAAAGTGATGCATTCGGTCCATCACGTTGACACTTTGGCCTCTTTCCCGCTTTAACTTCACCACCTCTTGTCAACAGTAAATCCCCTAAAATCCTACAAACCTCACTCAGGAGTCCTGGTGCATTCAGCTAATCGATGCTGCCTCCAGCTCTATGAAGCATTTCTTTCGTAGTTATTAAAAAACAGCGCTCGTGTCATTTAATCGACATTCTGGAGGCGTAAATCCACCAAGAACGACAACATATACAGTAACGATTCACACTTAAAGCTGCGGTAATTGATTTTTTTTGGCTACCGGGGGGCAGAGGAGCAGCTCGGAGTCGCTCTGCTGCATCGGATTATTTTATGTGCTGTTTATTGATGGCTGCTTCTCAGAACTAGTCATCAATATGTACACAGCCAATCAGAGAGCGAAGAATACAAGGCTCAGCACGATACAGACTGATCCCCAAATGCTTTTATTTATTTGTATGCACATTCAAATTTATTCTAATTGTCTCTCAACCCTTTAAATATACACCTCAGCATCAGGACCATTTGTAATTCATTCTTTTTTCAGTTTGACTGCATAATATTCCTCAAAAAATTCATCTTTAACAATGTTTTGGTATTCAAAATTAGAAAAAGCATTGTTTTCCTCATGTTTTAAAGTAAAAATAACAGTATATTGAATGAAAATTATACAAAGTGATGTTGCAATTTCCAGTATGACCTCATGGTGACGGTGTTGTCTCACTATTTTGATGCTTAAACTCAGACACACTGATACAGAAGTTTGTCTGTTTGGCCTACAGTAACATGGTGGTGCTGTTGTCAGAACAGCAGAAAAAAGGGAAACAGCAGATCAGAGCTAGAGCATGAAAATGATATAAATGGTGAAAATATGTCAACCTAGAGATTTTTATATCCCTCCCTGGTCATTAATTTAACTTATTAAAACTTCTCTCTATCTATTAAATATGGAATAATCTTCAAAAAACTCTTAAACTAGAAACATTCATATCCATGAATGAGTTTAAGAATATCATAAAGAATACAGTGAAGGAGGAATGTCACTGTTTTTCTTAAGACAACACTGTCCTTGAACAGCTGTCAATCTGTTTTATTGTTTTATTGTTCATCGGTTATTTGTGTATCATGTATCTGTTTTATATAGCTTTTAAATTGTGTATGGCTGCTACCTCGGCCAGGTCGCTCTTGTGGGACTTCCTGGTTAAATAAAGGTAAATAATAAATCACAAAGTATTTAATTGTGTGAATTACTTCTTTAGGGTTGTTACATGGGAAGGCCTGGAAATCTGAATTCATGTGTTTAAGTTTGTGTAGTTTCTGCTTATTTCACTTGTGATGTGTCTTCCAGCATATATGTGTATATATATATAAACACCATATGGACGATGTTAACAATTTGATTTTCACCAGAGGGAGTCTTTAACATGCGTCTTCACATGGCGCGTCTATAATAGTGTCAGAAAAATGGCTTTAAGGATTCATATGTGTGTTTAATGCACAAAAATTACTCGACAACGAGGAGCTCTGCACCTTTGTATCTGGTAAACACAAAGCTCTGTCCTTCTGCTCCAACTCCTGTTTGTTTGCTCCTTATCTCCTCGTGAGCCCTCAAACCTGAGAGTGTTTACCGAGGACAAATGCTGCGTATTTTCACACATAAAGGGTTAATCGAGTGGACGGAGAGCAGGTTTTGGTTTGAACAGGGGGCCGACGGCTGCAGAGCAAACAGAAAGCCTCGGCCTCCCTGCCAGGTTTCGATCTTACTCACCTTTCTCATCAGAGAGCTGCTCTGAGAACAAACAGGCTTCTGTTCTGCTCATGTCAGCAGACACACAAACTCCCGCTGTGGCAACACTACACAACATGTTGGCCTCTTTTTGTGCACATATGTCCCTGAAATCAGCACCAGGAGCTGCAGGCAAAGGCAGGTCATGAAATCCATGGACACCTGAGTGACACGTACACTTTTAAACCAAAGAAGTGAATGAATGGTGAAGATCTGTCACGTTAGAGAGAGAAAAAAAGAAGTGTTTGTGAGAAAACAAACATTTCTGTGCTGAGAATCATATTTCTAAAAAATCTGAGCTTTCTGTAACACTGGTTCTCGCCTAGACAAAGGTTTGTGATCGGAGTTATTGATCAGCAATTTTACGCAACAACTACCATGTGGAATTTCATGAAATGTGATCAAGACGTGGAACATGGACAAAAAAAGAAGCAGTTAAATTCTGATGCATCTCTGAACCACTTAATATCAAATTCTGAGATAATTTTTCCAAGTAAAATCAATGGGACTTGATTCATTTTCCATCCGTCCATCCATCCCAGCTGACTCAGGGTGAAGGCAGGGGACACCCTGGACAGGTCACCATCCATCACAGGGCAACAAATAGAGACAAACAATCACACTCATGAACAATTTAGAATCACCAATTAACCTCAGCATGTTTTTGGATTGTAGGAGGAAACTGGAGTACGCAGAGGAAACCCTTGCATTCACAGGGAGAACATGCAAACTCCATGCAGAAAGATACCAGGAAAGCCGAGAAGCGAACCAGGGATCCTCTAGCTGCAAGGCTAAAGTGCAGCCTTCTTCAAAAATTCCCCAAATAAAAAAAAAATAATGCTAAAAGTAACTTCTTCAAGGAATGAAAATCTTGTTTGTTTACAAGAAACAAAAAGTGCCTAAATGCTTAAAGTATAACATCTATAAAAGGCCTTTGGCTGCTGAATCATAAACATTAACCTCACCAATTAGGTCCTTGGTTTACAACGTCCTCGACCTTTCGTGGTTATGTCACCATCTACCATAAATTTATGAAGAAAGTCTTGTTCCATTGTTCAGACATATGGCGTTTGTGACGTTAATACAAATTTTGCACAGGAAGTAGTTGGTGAGCGGAGTGGACGAATACGTTTTCACGTGGCGCTATACAAAGAAGACGGCTTTGTTTACACTCGCCAGTTGTACGCCACATTGGAAGGTGCTACATTCATTACTTTCATTTGTGTTGGTTTTTTTGGAAACTTTTTGCCCTTCATTATGGCTCCCAAGCATAAGTCAGACTCTTCTGATGGCAGTGCTTCGAAGAAAAGGAAAGCCATTTCCATGAAAGTGAAATTAGATATATTAAAATGGTACTTAAGTATGTGAGTTCTGACTTACGGTGAAAATCATGTTACGTCATGCCGTAGGAACGGAATTCTGACATAAGTCAAGGATCCCCAGTACATCTGGTTAATTTTGTTTCACCCAGCTGACCCTAGTGGCTGGGTCTAACAAGATACTTAAGAAACTCCAACTTGACTTTCCTTAAAAATTAATTTAAAGTAACATAAATTTAGGACCAATTGATTTATGCACTTCTAACATAAGCTAGTGGCACTAATATTACTTACTTACTTAGTGTAAGTGCAAAATTGAGGCTCCACCGCCATTAAATGAGGTGTTAATTTACTGTTATTTTGCTGAACATGTCAAAATGGGTGACTAGATGTGACCAAAGTCTGATAAACTCGCCTCCAAAAACACAACAGGAGATCTGTGGCAGTAGAAAATAAAAAGCCAAGCTCCTCTTTCTCTGGACTACATTTTCTGACACACCAGAAAATGGATCCATTAAGCGTCTCCGGGGGTCTCCGGCCGAGCAGTTCATTGAGACAGTGACCTTTGCCGGCTGCAGTTGATAGCTGCCATGGCGAAATGACAACACAATGATAAAAAATGACTCAAATTACAGCGAATCGCTCTTCGGCCAACGGGGAAGTTGAAGCGTCGCCGCGGTTAAAGTGACATCTGACCGCAGCTGTTGACAGAAGGTCTTTAAAAACAAAACATCACGTCGGTTTCAGGCTTCAAACTATCCGGGAGGGGAAACGGTGGGAAAAGGGAGGAAAGAAAATGCAAATATGATTGTGAAAAGCTGAAGACAAACATGTCGGAGAAATGTCAAGTCTGTCAAGAATCAATTAGTTTCGACTGAGCCGTCTGGTATTAGAAAAGTAGGTCTGGTGGCCTTTCATGCTGTCTGAACAACCCTGTTAGCATAACCTTTTTAGCTGGTAGAAGAAGAAGAAAACAGTGAATCACACGAAACGCTGGAATTAACATCATCAAACAGTTTTCCTAAAGAATGGATAGAGCAAAGCTATGTCCTCTCTTCTATTTTTCATATTTTCATAACATTGTCAGCCTTGATTGAATGTCTCACTCTACCTCATATTATCAGGATAAGACAAATTATTTTTACTTGTTTCCATCAGTAAGTTTTTCCTCTTGGTCAACAGTAACAGCTAGCTAAATATCTAGCTTCTACTGCTGAGAAAAAGCTAACATTAGCATGGATTAGCAACCCTGTTACTGTGATTAGAGTAGAGTTAGCAAACAACAAATAAAACATGGAATAAAAATGGTACCATTGATGTGGAAGCTAAGCCAATCAAGCAGGAAATTGTGAAGGAGAAGGTTTGTTTTCCAAACATTTTGAAGTCCAAATGTCCTCCAATTCTGGAATGACCCTACTGTTTACTGATGTTTCTGCTGGTTTCAGTGATTTTACATTACAGAATGATTGTCTGCAATAAGCTTCTGGTAGTTGATATGGAATTCATTAACGGCATCTCCACATTATTCGACAATCTGCTGCAGTGTCTCGGCAAATGTTAACAGTGAGGAGTTACGGACAGAAAAAGTAGAAGATGACAAAAGAGGGATTTGAGGCCGAGTGATGGAGTCTAACGCTCTCTGCGTTTCTGGGGAACTTTGATTTCCGGCTTCATGCTCGGTCACCGCAAAGGGCCAAATTTAGAAACAGTATTATGGAAATGGGAAACGTATCATTCAGGAGAGCGGCGGCGAAAGCACAGCCAGACGCTTAAAGGACTTGATCCCCTATAAAAATGCACAGCAGAACGGTGAGGAAACACGGTGGCTTAGTTGGTTTTTAACATTCTGAGTCTGGTTCGTACCTGTGTATAATGTGGCACCTGCAGGCGTTTATGAGGCTTTAAACTTATAATCCACTCGTACTGCATCGCTTGCAAGTGGAATTTTTTTTTTTGGAAACTAAACCCAGCGAAGATACGAAGTGAAATCCCACGGAGCGGACGTTGGACGCTACAATGGAAAGTCAACATGTTGAATGATCGGCCCCCCGAGTCGCCTCTTTGTACAGATTATCCCTGGATTTTGAAGCCGAACGTGGAGCCGTGTGCAGCTCCGTGAGCCCTGGGGGAGCTCATTACCAGCACTCCGGGCCAGGATTTGAAGCCTGTCAGCCCGAGCTCGGCAGTAATTAATTCCACTCCTTTTGGCTCTTTTTTCTCCTCCATTAATCTGTGTATTTAATTAAGGTCTGCTTGCTTTAGAGAGCATGAGGCAGACGATGGGACGGAGACGAGAGAAAATGAGCCTCGGAGCTTAAGACGCTTTTTATGGCGAAATCTTCCCAATTAAAGATGCAGGTCTCCTCCTCTGACCGAGACGCCCAGTTCTACTCAATTAAGATCTCGGAGGTCACATGACCAGAAACCAAATGTCTTCATCTCAGAATAACAAGCAGAAGGTTTAATATCATGGGGTTGCAGGTTTTATTAAAGAGTCCTGCTGCGGTTAAACCTGAGATTAGTTGTGACAGTTTTTAGCTGAGCTCAGACTGCAGAGTTTCAGGTTAATTTGACCCCAGTTTCATCTTTCAGAGAAGGAATGCTGTCCAAACAGATGTTGGTTCCAGATTATTTGGTACAGATCCAGTCTGAAAAAGACCAAAACAGCTAACAAACTCTTCAAAGGGCTGCATGACGAAGCAAGTTCAACATATCCAGACTTTCTTTGTGCAAGTTGGTTAAACAAAATCAAAGCTGAAGTCAGAGATATCAAGGATCATGAAGGTGGTTTATCAACTTTCTTTATTAATTCAGACTTTCTGCTTCACATACAAGGAAAAGTTTATCATGTGACTCCTCTTCTGCAGAAAATGAACCAATCATGTCCTACTTCAGTTAACAGGTTGTTTTGATGTAGAACAAGGAATATAAAAAGTTCTGCTGCTGTAAATGATGCATGACAGGAATGTTAGTAGAAAACTGTTAATCATGTTATAATATATTAATTTGACTGATCAATGCAGCTGATTATTGTTAATTGACAGAGGCACGTTAGAGCTGTTAAACTTTAAACTTCATATATTTAAACATGATATTGTATTGAAGTGTATTTAGGTCTGACACCATCCCATAATGCAGGATGTAAATGTCATTTGTAGCCGAATCAAAGTGAAATTCATGTTATTGATTGAATATTCTCTGTAATAAATATCAATAGGATAATCAGTGTTCTAATCAGTGTTCTATCAGCTGCAGGAAATCAAACATTAAAACATATTTATGTGATTTCTGCGTCACCTGCTGAATACATGCCAGGTTTCCATGGCAACATGATGTACACAGTGTGTGATACTGTAACTACACAGCTTCATTCAGTGGTTTTAGTAACGTACAGATCAACAGGTTTACAGTTAAAACATTTTCCCTCAGCTGAGGATCTGAATCACTCAGAGAGAATCATCAGGAAACCATTTGGTTAAAGGGAGACGAGACTCTGAACAGAACCTGATCTGGACCCAGTTAGCTCTGCAGCATCAGTTACCATGGAGATCTAGTCCTGCAGCATCAGTTACCATGGAGATCTAGCTCTGCAGCATCAGTTACCATGGAGATCTAGTTCTGCAGCATCAGTTACCATGGAGATCTAGCTCTGCAGCATCAGTTACCATGGAGATCTAGCCCTGCAGCATCAGTTACCATGGAGATCTAGCTCTGCAGCATCAGTTACCATGGAGATCTAGCTCTGCAGCATCAGTTACTATGATCTAGCAGGTTAAAACAGATCCAGTGAAAACTCAGACTGTAAGCTCAACATACCTGGCAACACACTAATCTTGCTTCATAGTTCAGCCCTCAGGGATGATCAGATAATATCAAACATGTTTGATATTTACAAAATAAAATCCTGACAGTTGCGATTATCACCTTAACAACCGGAGCAACAGATGCCAAACAGCACTAAACATTCTGGCCCTTGAGGCTAATTTGAAGCATTGCCCAACCCTTTTCTCATCTAGACTTGTTTACTCTTCTGCATTGTTTAATTCTTACCATAAAGAATGATTAGTTTCACAGCAAGTTGTGGCTCCACAGTCTCCATTCTGTTTCCATCTGTTTCCCCATGAGATTGTATGATATGAATAACCGTATACTCCATTGTTTTCCAGTCTTTATAGTGTAAGCAAGTTTGAGAATAGGGAGAAAAATATCTGAGAAGTTTGTCCGTATATCTGTGATGCACCAAGAGTTACAAACCTGGAATTGAAATCTTCTGCAATATGAGCTTGGCTTTAGACAGGATGGTGCTGTGGCTCTGTAGACACTGATGTTTGTCAGTCTAAAGGGAAATGACTTGAAGATGAGGGTTGATATTGTGTTAAAATGGGACAACTGGGTTTGCAATGAGTACCTTTAAGAAGTACATAAATAACCCCAAAAACAATGTTTACATGTTGCCAAAAATAAATTTGACGTAGAAGAAAAAGCTCACATGGTTAAGGCATCATGAAAGTAGTGATCCCAGAATCACAGTCAAACAGTGTTCTGGTAATAAAATTATCAAATTTAATAGAGGACAAGCTGATGTTGAGCTTGAATATTTTTATTGGGACCTTGAGAGGAAATCCGGGTTTCCACATGATTTAACAGCAGGGTGTATATAAATATGTTTAAACCCTCTGTAGTGTCATCTATTAATTTCCTTAACAGCGATTTTGAAGGTCAGTGTAAGAACTTTCCAAATTTCCAATGTGAACAGCTGAGTTTAAACGGTGGTGATGGAGAGGAAAAACCATGCTCAGTATCAGGCTGTAAACATGTTTATTTCTGCCGTAAAGTTGGACATTTTAACATGGAGGTCTATGGGGATTGACTCGCTTTTGGAGCCTCAAGTGGACGTTTGAGGAACTGCAGTTTTGGAGACTTCTGTTGGCTCCATTCAGGCAAGTTTGTTATGTGTTCCTCTTCAGTAGCTTTACAGAGCTATTAGTTTCCTAACTGACGTAAACCTGTAGCTTTCATGGAGATTATTTTATCGATGTAGTTGTAGTCCTGCTATAAATTTTTAAAACTTTGTATCTTATTCTGTCCTCTACAAATCATCTGAACCCAGCATAGTTGTGTCTTCTAAGCCTAATTTGAAGAAACTTTGTCCGCAAATTCACGGTTATCAGTAAATAAATTGTAAAAACCTGAACCTTTTTGGATAAATTGTGAGTTTGTCCAGTGCTTTGTTTGGAGCAATGTCCTGTAAAATTCAAACTCACATCAGTCTCAGCTGTATGCTCTGTTTAATGTGAATGCTAGCAAATGTTGGCATGCTTAATTAACACTGCAAATGTGGAAAGTCATAGAAAACTTGCTTGCATTGCTGTTGTGAATGTGCCGTTTCCACCATGTTGGATGTATTACAGCTCAGGCAGCAGAAACCAAAACATAAAAGAGTGAAAGTCAAGTGAAAAATGAGGCAGACAAAGCAAAGGAAGAAAGAAAAATCATTGTCCAGGATTGGCAGAGACAACTAATTCAGATCTTTTGTTAGTGAAGTGACAGATCTTGATGTCTCTTCTCTGAGTAATCATTGAGTCCAGGTTTCCAACCTAACAGACAGACAGACTGAGGGAAAAGTGGTGCAGAACCAGGGAACCAGCATATATACTGAGAGACTAATTGTCAAAGTGGATGCAGGTGAGCAGATCAGGTGAGAACAAAGCAGGTGGGAGGTTTTAACGATGGAACAGACAACCTGAATGAATGAATGAATGAATCATGAACTGGGACAACCAGAAATCTTTGAAAGAAAACCACAATTTTGAGCATTTTAATCATATCGCACCATATCCATCTGTGGCTAAATAACATTGGACTGAAGTCTTTTTTTCATCCATCCAAAATGGTAATTTCTGAGTGTAGTGATTGTGGGTGTAGCTTTCATTTGAATATTGTGTGGGACACTCTAATCAGGGGTCTGGGAGGGAAAATTATGAGCAACAAACCCAACAGGACGCCTTTTCTGCACCAATTTGTGGCTTTTCTGCATCAATTTAAGGTGGAAATGACTAAATTTTTGTAAAGGAAGATGCAAACTCCAAGCATCAGGTGACCATTTTAAGATAAAAGTGAATATTTATGGGTCTATTTACATTTTCCATTATAGTTTTGCTAGTTGTACAAGCTCACAATTCATATTTTGTGAGTCCCAGCACAGAAGAAAAACGTACAGCTGCTGTCTCAGTCATTGTTGCATCTATTAGTAGTAGTTGTTTTCAAAATAAAAGCCTTCTATACAATTTATTAACACAGGGGGACATAAATCTTGCATTACCCTCTGAAATCTACACCTCTCTTAATAATCAGAACAGACTTGTAGCTTTGTGGACGTCAGGAAATGATGCTTATAAAATGCTTTCTGTCAACCTAACAGGATGAAACTAGAATCCTGTTTTCCTCCCTGTCTTTATGGAACCAGCTGTTTGGAATATTACATCTGACCAGGCCTTGGTTTTAATCCCAGCACTCTGATTTGCTTCTATTTTTAATCATATTGGTCTCATGGTGTCACACACTGAAATGGAGATTATTATTCATGCATTAGCTTCAGTAACAAGGAGTGAAAAATCCTCAGAGCTCCAGCAAGTTGTTAAAATTGCTGCTGCAAAGCTTCTGACCAGATCTTCTAAGTGGTCTCATGTCACACCTTTGTTCTTCTCCTTGAACTGTCTCCCAATTAAATTCAGCCCACGCTCTGAAACAAAGAGCTTCTGAAGTCGTGGCCGCCAATACTTTGGATCGCTATGAGGCAGAAAGATGATGGTAAAAAGAGTGAAAAGAATCCAAATTTTACTTTTCAAAATTGTCCTATAGTTGAAAGTGACTCGATACAGATGGATTCCTGTCTAGAAGATGATCCTGGTATCTTCAGTAGGTAAAAATGATCTGAACAATCACCTATCACACATGCTGATATAAACTTTGAAAGTCTCCCCTAAATACACTTTTTAAAGTTTTCTCTGGTGAATCATTAGAAAACAGAATCACATCCAGAGTACTGCTTATTGTTTCTCATTTCATAGATGTTAAACTGGTGCAGTTTTACAATGGAAACTATGATATAACTAACAAAATTCATGAAAAACTGTGTTGAACAAAAGAAAGATTTTGGATTGTTACACCTGGACTGGATGTGGCATTGATTTTATTGCAGTTTTAAATAGAATTAAGGTGCATTATTAAGCCTTTTAAGCAATTCCACCTATCTGCTGTATTTATGAAGATAGTAGTGATAGGAATGGGTGCCAACTTGTACTTTAAGGACCTATAGGTGTAAAAATATTCACAGAATGAGGGTTAAAAAAAAGTTGCATGGCTTCAATAAATATATAGCTTTTTAAAATATAAATATACATATAAAATCAGCTGATTCTGAAGGAGTCAAGTGGGAACCTTTGTCAGATTTGACTGATTTCTATATGGAACGATTCACATATGCTACAGAATCCTTATCTTCTGTAACGCTTTTCCTAATGGACACAAACTTATTCATCTGGATGCTAACAAAAGAGCTTTTGGAAAACCTTTAGAGGTCACTCAAAGCTGCAGTGGACAGAAATGTAGAAAAGGCAGGAAAAAAACAGAACATGATTGGTAAAAAGCTGTTTTGGTACAATCTCCCATGACAAAAAAAAATGGAAAAAATGGAGCCAAATGGAAGCATATTCGTCTAGTTTCACCTCAAACCAGTTGAATTACAACATGCTGAAGAGTTAGGGTGGAATTCTTGACCAATGATGCACAAAAGTACTTGCTTACCCAGCTTCAAAGTGTTTTAATCACCTTAACATCTGCCACCTTTTTTACTAAATGAGGCTCAAAGCTTTGAAGCATTTTGTTTGTAGGACTCTTGCAGTGAAAACATTTCTTGTTCTTCTAACTTTGCTCGTGTCTTCTGACCTTGCCGACTCTTCCTCTGGTGTCTTCCTCACACAGAAGCGCTGATAAGGCAGCGAACACAGCAGCCCGTCGCTCAGATAAGAAAACCCTCCTACTGTGTGTTTGTGCAGCAGCCACGTTCTCACAAACGGTGCGTGTACAAATATTTACATTTTATTTTTCCACAAAAGTAGGCAGTCACAAAAAAAAAAAGAAAAAGAAAGAGGGGAGGTTTTCAAAACTCACCACTGGATGTGTTACGAGCACATATTACAGTATGCAGCACTGAGACAAAACCTAACCAGAAGCTCTGACAGACAGTGTCGTTACAACAGTGGTCTCAACATTAAACATCTGAGACGTCCGCTCATTTTTGGCAAGCTTTGGTAGAAAAAGTACATTTTAGAGGACTGTAGGAAAACAGGCAAGAGAGCGGACAAATGAAAGAAGACAGTCTGGTTTTTATATGGAGGGAACACCTGAAAATAACTGGAAATTTAACTTGAAATAATATATTAAAAGTTGCTTGTTCTGGAGCTTTCAGCCACATCTTGGAAAAAACTGTAACATCAACACTGTACTAAGAGAAAAAGCAAATTTGAAACATTTAACAGAAATAATGTATTTTCATTTGTAGGGAAGTTCAGGTTTTTAATTCATTCTCATTTTACCTCCTGCTGCTCTTGGTTTAGTTGATTTATTTGTTTTTTAGATTGTAGAATACTCCAATTAATGTTTAGGAATATTTTTATTGTTGTTGTTTTCCAAAAACACTGCTGTATTTTCTCTTTCTATATCCTCTCAACACTTTTTCTTTCACAGTTTTCTCACTGTGAGGTATTAATAGTTTAGATCACTTCTTTTTTTGACTGCAAACACCAACATTCAGTCAGAAAACGGGTTAAACTAAAGTAAGACGGAGTTTGCCTGCAGCTCCCAAATCTTTAAATCTGCTCTGAGCGCTCTGAAGCTGAATTTCTGAACAACGCTGCAGGTAAACAGACCAGAGATGAACTTGCATTTCTGCACCTGCATGTGATGAACTGTTGATGCATGTTTCCACAGATTCATTGAGTTTCCAGGAGCATACAAAAGGCTTGTTGCACTTGTGGTGACGAACACATCGACTCTGGGGAAGTGGAACCGCAATTTTGAATATCTAGTTCCATCTGCCAAAGTCACTAAGGCGTTGTTCACATAAATACAGATATTTTCCAACATTTTAGGTCATTAAAACTGCTTTCAAATGACTTCCATTGGGAGTTTGGAAGAAGACAGCATCACATCTGAATTAGCATGTGACTGAAACATTTACAATAATGTTGATCTATATGTTGTTTTCTTTGGTTTCCACTAGCAGTTACAAGTTTCCAACCTGACCTGGCATTGCTGCATCACTTCACATTTATCTGCTGCGCCTGATACTACTTAGTACGCAACCTAACCCGATGACAGAATGTTCTTCTGTGGTATTTGGTGAATTATTGATGTAGAGTGGCCAGCATGCTTGTAGTTGAGGTGTTTCTGTGTGTACAAAGACATTTTATGAAATATGGCTGAGTGGACAATTTTTTTGGTTGTTATTTTTAATGGAGAAGGAAAATATCTGTCTACAGAAATATCTGTATTACTGTGTACGAAACCAAATAGCAGTGTTTGAATATTGGCGCCATCTGTTGAGATCTCTTGGACAAGTCATTTACTATTCAATATCTGCCAATATGGCATCATTTTCCTACATAATACACATTTTTTGGATAGTAGATTAGGTGAAGTACCTGGTTGAGCCACCATGTGGGGATTCTTGCTATCTAATCCTGTAGAAGAGGCGAACAGTTCCGTACTGGCAAGCAGAAAGAATTAAGGGGGTCTAGCTCGTAAAGGGCGACCATGACAAAGTTTTCTGTGATGCACAATGACCCATGTCCAGTGTATGTGTGGTAAATCATGTCTGGATCAATTACGATAGTGCTTTCATAACCAAGTAGCATTATCAGTATAGGTCTAATGTCAGATTTAGTTTATATATATGCATATATATATATATATATATATATATATATATATATATATATATATATATATATATATATATATATATATATATATATATATATATATATATATATATATATATATATATATATATATATATAAAGCTACATAAATTAAGAAAATATTAAAACTTCCAACTCCAGTAACTGACAGTAGACAAGAATCAGGATTAAGTTTGTGCAAATATCGATTAGTTAAAATTGTCCTTGATAAGAATCACGATCTAGAATTTAAAATCTATTTTCTTCATTTCTGCAGCACCGACAGCAGAACCAATAACACCAGAGCTTATTGATCCTTCAGCCTCGAATGTTTGAACCCAGGAGTTTAACACCATCTCTCAGGATGTGGTAGAAAACCCCAGAACAAAGTAAGAGGACTTGGAGTTGAGTTGCGTCTTCAGTGAAAAATGTTCATTGAAATTTTCAAATGACACCTTCAGACTTCTTGTTTCGTCCAACCAAAGACAACCAATTTATGGTGACAGGAAACAGAAAAAAGCAACAGATTCTCACTAAAGAATCAATTTAAAATGAATAAATCTGCTTGTTAATAAAATGAGTTTCAGCACTAAGGGGGAGTTTGATTAAAACTTGGTGTTCAAGAGTAATAAATTATTCTGTTTTCGTCTTAGAAAATACAGACTGACACCAAAATATTTGGATCTCTGAAATGAGCAGGACCACAGGGAGAGAGAACCTGAAGAGAGAGACGAGGAGGTGGCGTTTCTCTTTGACGTATTAATAAATAGAACAGATTTGACACGTGTGACGAGGCTACGGTAACAAGGATACGATATCTAAAAGTGTCTCTTCTTGGAAAAAAAAGTGTCTTTCTTGGCGTTCAATCCACAGTTCATAACCAAAGGGTTCAAAGTGTTGCTTTACAAAAATGCTGTGCCATAATAAGAGTACAAAAATACATAACTGTGCAAGACGGGAGCTAATAAAAGAGTCTGTGTGAATACTGCGAGCTCCATACAGCACTGTGTTGTTGGGTGGAGTCCGGTTGGAGTTCCTCTGGGCGGGAAGAGCTGAAGGCGACGCCGTGGGAACAACACGACAACAAACGACAGCGGCGGTGGCGTTTGGAGTGAGCAGACGGCCAATGCAGCATTTCAAACCGTTCTTTAGAGCTGGTGAAGGGCTTCAGATGGCGTAGTCGTCCTGAGCGGCGGGGCTGAAGGCGGAGCTCCGCAGGGCGTCCAGGCAGTTGACCAGGATGAGCGTCCCGGTCAGGTGCTTCCAGCGTTTGGTGATGGGGCTCTTCATCTTGTCCAGCCCCATGTGCAGCTCCTGGATCACGTCCCGGTAGCTGTCGCCGATCTGAGCCGCCCACGTGACCAGGAAGTCGTACGCCGGCTTCCACATGGCCTGAAAACACAGACAGAGGAAACGGGCATCATGTTTTGATTCCATACCGATGAGTTCTGTTTTCTCTTTGACTTGAACCATAAAAATGAATGATCTGAACATGATGGTTGTATTGTGGGCCACATGTCAAGAACTCATGAAGGGTTTGGAAGCAGAGTGGTCTAACCCGCTTTCTGTAGTTTTTGAGAAAAATGGGTTCAAAGTTTTGTTTTCAAGAATGGTCTAACATTGGAAGCACCACTGTAACGCTATATTTGGGTTGTGGGTTTGTGTAATTCTGGACAAATTTTCGGAAATTCTGGATCATTTTCAAGTCATTTTAGTCAACTTTTGAGTCATTTTGGATGATTTTAAAACCATCTTGGACAAATTTAGAGTCATTCTGCAAGTTTTCAGTCATTCTGGATAATTTTTATCATTTAAGAGAAATTGTGACTGGTTTTGGATAATTGTCCAGTTATTTTAGACCATTTTCATGTCATTCTGGACACATTTTCATCGTTTTAGATCATTTCTGGAAAATTTTCTGTAATTCTGGATCATTTTCAAGTATAGAATAGAACACAATAGAATCAAATAGAATAGAATAGAAGTACCTTATTAATCCCTGAGGGGAAATTTGGCTGTCACACCAGAAATAATACCACCACCATAAATAGAGATAAATAAGTAAAAATGTGCAGTAAATAAAAATAAGCAATCAGAAAAATATAAAATGCAGGATGTAAAGAATGTACAAAAGTGTTTTATTTGTGGTGCAAATAAATGCATTTTGCGCTGTACTGGGACTGGGAGGACAGCATTTCATTTTTTATGGATGCAAATTCACCAAAAATGACAATAAACGAATCTTGAATCTTGGAATCAAGAGGCAGAAATCCCCAGAATGAAGCATCATCCAATCAGATGCAGCCAAAGTTTGCGTGAGTGTAGCAGGGTAAATCCTGTCAATGATCTATCAGCACACTGCCAAGTTGTAAGGCCATCAAACGGCCAATATTGCACTATCCATCATGTCTAAATACGTCCCTGTGAACACCTACGATGACTCCTGAACCACAAATGCAACTAAATAAATCCTAAACAGTGTTCTGAAGCAAAACTGTCGTACCTCGCTGTCCACCACTCCGTTCTTGTCGCGATGCGGCGCCTCGTAAGCGTCCATCTGCTGGCGTGAAACCTTGACAAGCCTCTCGGCCAGCTCCCTCCACCGTCCGGCCACCTCCACCGCCGTGGTCAGGAGGACGAAATCCATGACCAGCCTGGCCACCAGACCCTGACAGTCCATCTTCAGCAGAGCCTGCAGAGAGAAGACAGATAAGCACATAAAAGTTTAGTAGAAAAGCTGCAGCCTGCAGTGATGGAGACTTTATATTCTGCACATACAGGCCCTGAAAAAACCCCAGATATGAGCTGCAACTGGAGTAAAAGGGAGGATGATGGTGAATCGTTAACAAGGACTCTAGTGAAGATGGAAGTCTGTGAAGTCTGACTGAAAGACTAAAAGAAACACACTATAAAGAGACTAATAAATGTACATCTACAGGTTTCATTCCACTGAGCTGATCCTGTGTTATTTTCCACCGCCTGCCTCCACAATCCCCCTGCAAAGTCTCAGCTTTGTGCATTTTTCAGATGCTTTCTGCTGTAAATAGAAAGTAAGAGCCTTGTGCTACTTGAACGGGAGATTAAACTGAGGGGAGGAGAAGCACTGATCATTGCTGATAGACGTAAGCTGTGTTTCCATAGAGCTGTCACAAGAATTACTGGCCAATTCTTGAAATGGTTCACAAAAAAAAAACAACAAGAATTTGGCTCGTTTCCACTACCGACCTGCTTCACGTCACCAGAAGATGGCGCTATAGGCGACATGTGATGTGATAAACAGAGTAGAAGAAGTTTGAAACAAAACCACTTGCTTGATATTTGCTGAAAAACCTCAAAGAAGAAGAAGAAACAAACTTGATCTACAAGAGAAACATGGAGAGAAGTCTTGAGGAACTTTTTTCAATCAAAAAAATTGTATTTCTTCTTTCATGTCAGCTGGTTTTAACCATGTTTCACGCTGCCAAGAGACAGAAACAACAGAAGAAACAGTGATCAGCCATGTGAATTGTGAAAAAATGGCCAAACTGACTCTATCAGAGCCAGAAACTTTAAAAACAGGGGAAACTGTCAGATTTTCAACTCTGAGAATGTCCTCGAACAATTTATCTGTGAGATTTTAACCAAATCTCAGCTTAAACTTGTGATATTTCTTCAAAATTACATCATTTTACATGTCTTGTTTTTAAAAATGGCCAAAAAGAACCATTCACACCAAAATTTATCTGGAAGCGAGTAAAAATGTAAGTAAATTATCTACAGTATGAAGAGGCACTGTATCTTTAGAGTAGTAGCAACACCTATTTATGAGTTTTTAAGTTATGTTAATCTGAAAAATTTGAATTTCTTTTTTAACTTTTGTTTTTTGATGAATATATGATGGAATTATAACTCTGTAGTGATCAACAGTCTCGGCTGGACTGCAGGCAGTGTTTACACACTAACAAATAGGAGGTAAAACATACTGGATCAATAAAATAAATGCAGCATGGCTCAAAAGCAGTGAACAGAGGAGTTAGAGGATACATTCAGCATGGTGAAAACATCTTCCTACAGCTGATTTGCTTGAAAAAAAGTTTGTAGAAATTGTAAAAATTGTACAACGTCTGCAAAGTTTAAGTTGTTATGCTACTGTGTAAATGAAACTGCACGTGTTTAACTTAAATTTCAGGTTGCTCATAACATGTTTTGTAAAATGACAGTTCAATAAATGTGAACATCTAAATAATGCATTTGTACTTCTTTGCATGAAAACAGAGATAAATTCTCATTATTTATAGGTTATTGTGCTATTATGTTACTGGTACGTCCAACTTGAGATCAAATCGTGCTGAACTAAAATGAGCTGGACACCCCTGAACATTTTTTCTAGTACTGGTAACACTTGTGGGTTCTGGAAAAATTGTTGTGCATCTTAACTGCAGGATTTCTCAAATGCTGTAACACAGATAATCAAAGAAATGCAAAGTTTTTTAATGATTTGCAGCTAAACAGCTTTGTTATTCTGCACAGAGGTCGTGTTTTTGAGTTTTTATTCATGGTTGACATGCTTCCATCGAGGTGCAGGACTTTATATTGCAGAGAAAAATTAGCTCACAGTGAGTAAAAATGTGACAGGAACTAAAAAAAGTCAGAAAGTGCTTTGGGGTTCAGAGAGTTAAATGTTTGCTACGTCCGAACTTATTAAGAAAAGGTGTTTTTGTCCCGTTAACTCTTGTTTGAAAGGGTCAAGAACTACCTCAAATGAACCCTTTTTTGCAAAATTCAAGAAGTTTCTTCAAATTTTGCAGCTTCTCTTATTCTTTTTTCTGATGAGATACTAGAAAAACGTGCATAAAAGAGAGTTTTTGAAATTCGACAATAGTTTTTTTTCCCCTGCCACAGTGAGATTGATGAGAAACACAAAAATGTGAACAATATGTGCAACAACCCCGACATATTCCTGGACAATTGTTCCTTGTAGCATTCAGATTTATTCATCATATTGTTGTATTCATCTTGCATTGCTCGTATAGAGTGTTTTGTTTTGGAAATTTTTGTACTTCCTATTTTGATAAGTATTAATTCTATTTTTCAGTTTAATTTTTTACTCCACTCCAAGACAACCCTGCACAAGAATTCCTACGTGCCTAGACTGCTTCTCTGTGCGCAAATGGCAAATAAAAAAATGTAAAAACACATCACAGACAAGCAGGACAAGACCACAGTGAAGATTTAACTCTAGCTGGTGTTCAGGAGGAGCTTCAGAGAAACCGTCAGACTCATAATCAACAGTCTGGACTGAAGTTTGTGCAGCTGAACAACGTCTCCGTCCTCATGGCGAAACTATGAGGCAGAAAATACTTTGTGCCACGGCGTCTCCTGTTTGTTCTGAGCTAACTGGTCTGGACAGCAGCCCGGTTCCTCCCATCAGCCCCTGCAACCCCTCTGTCTCCGTCAATTCTGCCCAGATGGCTGCTGATTGTGGGGAAAAGAGGAACGCCGGAGGAGACTGATTCCTGCAGCAGACAGAACCTCAGAGGGGATTTGCAAATACAAACGTGCCACATGCAAATATGAGCGCATTTGCAATCACACGCACATCTCACACACATCTCACACACATCTCACACACATCTCACACACATCTCACACACATCTCACACACATCTGGACTGGTTGGCTTGTGAGGACGCACTGCATTCTAGAGGCCCTAGAGCTGCTAACACAATAATCGTTGTTAGCGTTCCACACAGCAACACGCTCAAACTGAACAGCAGTCAATAAAAGATATTAAAATGCTGCCGCTCAGTCGACCTCCTCATCAGATAAATCAAAGGTCCTGGACTCTAATTTCAAGCCTGAACTCCACCAGAGAAAACAAAACCTTCACAGCTACACACTTCATCGGCATCCTTAACCTTCTGGACTTGTTTTTTTTGCTCCTGTCACATTTTTCCTCAATATGGGATAATTTTTCACTGCAGTATAAACTATGGAAACAGAACAACCATGACTAGAGGTAGAGGGAACTCAGAAATGTCTTCTGTGCAGAATGACACAGTTAAAATGATAAAAACTGTAAACAAACAACCATCAAGGTGAATCTATACAGGTGTTACCAGTACTAAAAAAGCAGGGCTCAACATACTATAGCTATTTAACTATCTACATTTTTACAAACTCTACATTTTCCTCTCGACTCTGCACATCACCTCCAGATGTTTCACCCTGCTGAGTGTATCTTCCAACAACCTGCTGCTCTGTTCACTGTTTTAGAGTCGTGCTACATTTATTTTGTTGATCCAGTATGTTTAATTGTCCTCTCAGTGTCTCTAATCTATATCCTATTTTCATTCTACACTGCCTGCAGCTCAGCCAAATAGTCGTTGAATTTTTAGTTAGTCACAGCTGAATCAGTCATGGCTCTGGAGCATTGAATTTTTAGTTTTTCATAGAATCTTCTGCTATCTTTTGGCTAATGTTTAAATGAGACGTAAAATAAAGAGATTTTGATGAAATATTATGATTTTTAGGCTTAGATGAGGTTAATTTTCCATATAGAAGTGTAGTTCATGCATGTTTAGTTTGTTTAGAACCAGTGGAAAGCTGAATTATCTAATTAATTATCTTTTTTTTTGTAATTTTTTCCAAGTTTTGTTTTGTCAGATTTTTACATGCAGACTAAAGCAATTTCAATGTAATATCACAACTATAAGGTTAGATTTGGTTAATTTTCACAACGGAACCACACGTCACAAATGATTCATTCAAGGACAACTAAAAAGTTGAAAATCTGATAATTTTTTCTGTTTTTACAGTTTCTGACTCTGATAAATGGTGCAACTTTGGTGATTTGTTTAAACATAACGTGTTTTAAACTTGCTGCTGGGTTTAGATTAACCTAAACCTAAAGTTAATCCTGAAATCAAGACTAAACTCTCAAATGAAACTTTGAAAAACAGGGACGTGACAAAATGTGCACTTTGTGGGTAGATTTGGTTCATTTTCACGATGGAACTGTTCATCACAAACGATTCCTTCAAGGACAACTAAAAAGTTGAAAATCCGATGATTTTTTCTGACTCTGTTAAAGGGTGCCATTTTGGTGATTTTAAAAAAGATAACATGTTTTAAACTTGTTTAGGTGAACTTCAAGCTAAAGCTAATCCTGAAATCAAGACTAAACCCTCAAACAACACTCTAGAGAAGCAGGGACCTCATAAAATATGCATTGTGTGGATTTGATTTGGTTCATTTTCATGACAGAACCGCACGTCACAAATGATTGATTTAAGGGCAACTACAAAGCTGAAAATTTGCAGATTTTTTCTGTTTTCATCATTTCTGGTTCTGATAAATGGTGCAATTTTGGCAATTTTTTTGAAGATAACATGTTTTAAACTAATTTAGGTGAACCTTAAGCCAAAGTTCATCCTGAAATCAAGATTAAACCTGTCAAATGACCCTTTGAAAATACAAGGACCCAACAAAATGTCTTGTCTCTGCTTTTTCAAAGTGTCATGAAAATTAACCAAATCAAACTACAAAATGCACCTTTTATAGGCTCCCTGCTTTTTCCAAATGTCGTTTGAGGGGTTTAGCCTTGATTTCAGGATTAACTTTAGGTTTAGGTTAATCTAAACCCACCAATCGCCAAACCTGCGCCATTTATCAGAGCCACAAACTGTAAAAACATTAAAAAAATCTTTTTTTTTTATATTTTAAGGATTTTCAACTTTTTAGTTGTCTTTGAATGCATCATTTGTGATGTGAGGTTCCGTCGTGAAAATAAACCAAATCTAATCACAAAATGCACATTTTATAGGCTCCTTGCTTTTTCAGACTGTCATATGAGGGGTTTAGTCTTGATTTCAGGATGGATTTTGGCTTTAGCTTCACCTAAACCCACCAGCAAGTTTAAAACATGTTATCATTTGAAAAATCCCCACAACTGCATCATTTATCAGAGCCAGAAACTGTAAAAACAGAAAAAAATCTGTGGATTTTCAGCTTCTTTGATGTCCTTGTATAATCATTTGTGCTGTGCGGTTCCGTGATGAAAATTAACCAAATCTAACCACAAAATGCACATTTTATCGGCTCCCTGGTATTTCAAAGTGTTGTTTGGGGGTTTAGTCTTGACTTCAAGATGAACTTTAGGTTTTCATTAATCTAAATCCTCAAGCAAGTTTAAAACATCATTTACCAGAGTCACAAACTGTAAAATCAACGCTGACCACCTCAAACGACACTTTGAAAAAGCAGGAACCGGACATTTTGTGGGGTCCCTGCTTTTTTAAAGTGTCGTTCCACGGGTTCAGTCTCGCTTTCACGAATAATTTTCCAGCAACTTTATAAAAATGTCCTCATCTGCAAAACACATCTCGACTTTGCAGAAACTTTAAAGATGTCCAGACTTCCTCCAAATGTCCTCACTTTTCAACGCTGCTGCCTCCCCAAAAATGTCCCTGCTGCCTAGAAATACAAATTGCTCTGCGAGTCTGCAGCTCAAACCGGTCCTGACGGAGGGAAAAAAGCTGCAAAGGTGACTTTAAAGCTGCACTCGGGCCTCAGCGGCTCCACGAGCAGGAATGTGTGGAACGACAGGATGAGGAGGAGGGGGTGAGGATGGAGGGAGGCCGGGGGGGAGGGGGTGAGGATGGAGGGAGGCCGGGGGGGGGTGAGGATGGAGGGAGGCCGGGGGGGGAGGGGGTGAGGAATGTGGATGCTCCGGCAGCCTCCCTCACCCCTCAGACCGCAGCACCAGATAGCAGCAGCCAATCAGACGCTGGCTGGGTGACATCAATCAGGAGCTGAAGCCGTTTGGACTCTTTTTGGACAAAAGTTTGTTTGCGGCGTCGCGGCAGGTTTTGTTTGTTTGCATTTCACCACAAATAACAGAATTCTGTCTTGTCCTTCAATAAAACCAAATTTAAGGTAACTCTTGTTCCTGTCAGTAACTTTCTAACTGCACACAAACTAATGAATCGGGATGAACTAGCGAGCCAACCTGAAGAAAGACCAAATAAATGTGTTTTAAAAATGTTTAATAAGTAGACTTGTGATGACACAGTGAGTCTGTTACTCTGATTTTATCCAGAATGTGAAAATCTAATTTTTATAATCTCACAGAACAGATAAAGCTTTGCGCCCCCCCTCAGATCTCCGGCGCCCCCACTAGGGGGGCGCGGACCCTAGGTTGGGAACCACTGCCCTAGAGGATGCGTTAGGGTTAGGGTTGACGCTATCTTTGGGGGCACTTGAAGGCCATGGTGTATCTGGTGAAGATACGAAACATAAATCATCTCAAGGACTGCATCACTTCAACTGTGCTAATGCAAGTTCATCAGCAGCTCATGGCCCACCCTGTAGAAGCGCATTTAAAATCCACTCATAAATTACTGATTATAGGTCCTGGTCTGTATCGGATGAAGACTGGGTCTGGACTCGGATCGCCGGCCACCAGTTGGTGACCTGGGGTCTAGTATGTAGTGGATTAAACGAAGCCTCCATTCAGAGAATTTTTGCCTCGAGGAACTTTAGTAATCCAATTACTTGAGGAATCGTTTCAGCCCTAATGCTACATATCTGTGTACATGCATATACAAACTCGCAATAAATATATTGTTTAAAAAGAAAAAAGCTTGACAGCGACCAAAAACACCCTGTGAAACTTTACCCATGTATTAGTGAAGAATCACCCCAGATATTCTTCAGACTTCTATTAATAACAAGTGAAACCCTCATTCTTTTTTTACTGACTAACCTTGAAGAGATTTTCTATTTTCTTTACTTTTAAACTTTCTAGTTTATCACTTTGACCTGCTGCCTCTTTTACTTCCTTCAATAATCCTGACTTAGCGTTTTCATTGGAGGCCATGAGGTCTCAACGATTCCGGCCGCCGTAAATGTTTGATGGCGTGCTGTAAAGTATTTATCGCCAAGCCTCGAGACTCGGATTTTGAAACTAATAATTGCGGATCCTCTCCTCGCCGTCATTACTGCGACTTCTTCCACCAAGACGCTGCTGCTGCTGCTGCTGCTGCTGCTGCTGCTGCTGCTGCTGCTGCTGCTGGTGGTGGAGGAATTAAACGCTGCGCTGTGTTTTCTAAAATGTCAGCTGGTCCTGTGTGTTCTGGGAATGTGTGTGTTGGTTAAATGCCACAGAGTTTGTTTCACCAGCTCAGCAATCAGCGGCGTGAAGCCCTGCAGCTCCCCCACCTCCTCCCCCACCTCCTCCTCCACCTCCTCCTCCTCCTCCCCCACCTCCTCCTCCACCTCCTCCTCCTCCTCCCCCACCTCCTCCTCCTCCTCCTCCTCCTCCTCCACCCGCCACATAAATCATCTGCTTGTCAAAACCAGGAGAAAATTCCCGCAGACATATTTTCGGAGATAACGTTGATGTGGAAGCGGACGGTTCAATCAGTCGGTAAACACACACACACACACACACACACACACACACAGAAAACAGCTAAACTGAAGCCACAGTGTGACCGTCGGTGAAGGTTTTTTGATAAACGACTTGTTTCTTTCTGTTTTCTGCCCCCCTTCAGCGACACAATTGACACTCAATCTCTCCACTTCAATCTCCTCCTTATTATTTTTCTATCCCGTCTTCATTTTCCGTCTGACTTCCTCCACCTCTCCCATTTGCAGCCTCTCTACACTCTATCTTAGCCGCACGGTTTCATTCCGGTTTCGCGTCTCTTCGCCGTCCTGCGAAAACCCTCGAAACCTTTTTCTTGTTTTGACCTCACACGTGAACTTTCCTCGTTCCTCTGAGACCAAAATAACTCCCAAACGTGGCCGAGTCTCTCCAGAGAGAGAACGAATCTGTTGCTCGGTCAATTATTCCAAAACCACACCCAGCCGCTGAAGGAGGAAGTGAAGGGAAGAAGAAAAAATGTTGAACTGTGTACAAAAATGGCTGATCGCTTAAAATGGGCCTCTCCAGTGTTTCACAGTCTCCAGAAATAGGATGTTATTATTATTCCCAGGCTCGATCTGCCACACTGATCTCGCTGCAAATAATTCAGCAGGGTTGGCTGCAGGGCCCGGCTTGAAATGAAAAACCCCCCTTTTAGCGGCGAGACACCGCTAAGGTTTCCCTTCTGTGGTCTCCAGGCTTCACGGACGGTGCAACCAGAGGAGGCTTTTCTCTGCTGGGTCTCTTCTCAGCTCAACAGGAGGAATTTAAGCTGAAGTTAAAGGACAGAAGCTCACAGTGAGACCAACAGGATGCACGATTCACTCCGGATTTGTGCTGAAAATTTCACTATTTTGACCAAAGAAAGAAAAAATGAACAAAATCTTAGCTTAAAATCATGGTATTTCATCAAAGTCACTCTTTTCAGAGAAAGCCTTATAATATGAACAGATTTTGATTGATTATTCAAAAAAATTTGCAAAATAGCACCATTTATCAGAGCCGAAAACTGCAAAAACAGTAAAAAAAAAAAAAAAAAAAAAAAAAATTTAACCGATTCCTAATTTTCCAGTGATTCCTAAAGTAATCACACATGACATGCAGGTCTGTCTGGAAAATTAACCAAATCTAAGCTTAAAAATTGTAATAATTCATTAAAATCACTTTATTTTTTTCATGCCCCATTTAAATATTAGCCAGAAATGAACTGCTGGCACCAGATTCTGTGAAAAACAAAGAATTCAGAGCATTTCAGCGCAACTTAGAGCCGTGATTCGTCCAGCTGTAACCAAAACTGCTGCACACTTTCACAGTGAATTCATATAAAGCCTTATAATATAAAGTTATAAACCGGGGCTGGAACTATCAGTGATTTTCATTAATTGTTTGATTACTTTACCTTCTGAACCCTAAAAGCCAAACAGTGAGTTTAAAAAGCACATAAATCTATATATAAAATTGTCAAAATGACATCATTCATCAGGTAGAAACTGTAAAAACAGATAAAATTGCTGGATTTTCAACTTTCCAACAGTCCTTGAACTAATGCTGTGTGCAGCTCCATTTGTAAAATGAACCAAATCTAAGCTTACAATCATGATATTTCATCAAAACGACTCTATACAGAGGGGGTTCATTTAAAGCCTTGTAATATAAACTGATTTTGCTTGACTATTTTCAAAAAAATCGTCAAAACTGCATCATTTATTAGAGCCAAAAACTGCAAAAACATTAAAAAATTTAACAGATTCTGAACTTTTCAGTGATCCCTGAACTAATCACGAGTGACAGAACTCCATGTCATATCAGGCAAAATAAACCACTGGCACCATATTCTGTAAAAAAAAATAAAGAATTCAGAGCATTTCACTGCTACTTAGAGCCGTGATTCATCCAGTTGTGACTAAAACTTAAGAAAAATGAATTGGCCTTTCTGCTGAACTGCAGGTAGTGTTTACATAAAGCAGTGAGGAGACAAAATTTAAACAGATTACATGTGCAGAGTCATGAGAAAATGAAGGATTTGCCGCAAATACAAACATATAAGCAGCAAAAATATCTATAGCAAACAGCGGATTTGCTGCTTTGTGCTAAAAATGTGACTATTTTGACCAAAGAAAGAGAAAATGTGCAGCGTAAAGCTCCCCGGATCCTAACAGACTTTGGCAAAACAGCGTTCTCCTTCAAAAAAACTCCTAAATTAGAAACATCCATATCCATTAGTGAGTTTAAGAGCATCATAAAGAATGCAGTGAAGGAGGAATGTCAGTGCTTTTCTGGAAGGTTGCTGTCTTTGAATAGCTGTCAATCAGTTTTACTGTTTATTTGTGTGTCATGTATCTGTTCTATAGAACTTTTAAACCTTGTATGGCTGCTACTTCGGCTAGCTCTCTCTTGTAGAAGGGATTTCTAATCTCAATGGGACTTCCTGCTTAAATAAAGGTAAATGAATGAATTAAAAAAAAGAAGTTATTTTATTCATCATATATTTCCTAAATTAATCGACCGATTAATCAGTTATCGGTATTTTTTTCTGCCAAATATCGGCATCGGCCTCAAAAATCCATATCGGTCGGGCCCTAATATCTTCATTATCTGGATAAAACCTCCAAGATGCATTGTTTCTGCAACAACTCTGCAAAACAAATTAACTTATTTTTGCAGCTCAATGCAAAAAGAAAACGGCTCTCATTTTCTCCGACTGTCCAATAGAACAACATTCAGTCTGATTTAAAGGTTTTTGGATCCAAGAGTTTAAATCTTGTATCGCCCTGAACACCAGTCAAAACTCAAGTTAAAATCAACTTTATTGTCAATTCTGCCACATGTATGGGACGTAAGACACAGGCGATGCAGTGCAATAATACTGACCAGCTGGTGCACAGGTAGATAGATAGAACATCACATTCTGCATTTACACATTAGTGAAAACACAAAGAGTTTGTTGACCTGGAGATTCCACATGTCCAAAGCAAAACGAGCAGCAGAGAAACACTAAAAATGTGCAAAAATAAATGAGTTGTAGCTGCAGAAAGTATGAGCAAAAACAACGCATCTGTTTCGACCTGACGAGGAAACACAACTACTGTCCACAATTAGTTTGAATATACAAATCAGCAGCGTAAAGCCACATCTAACTGCCATCTAAAGCAAAAAAACAAACTACTTTGAATTCTTTGCCAGAGTTCCTGCTTAATAAAGGCTCCAAACAGCAGACAGGAACCACCGATGCGATAACTTGTCACCTCACAAAAAGACACGATACCAATTACTGCAGATACCAGAGAGGGTTTTACAAACATGATCCTGTCACTCGACGAGATGTGAGTAAGATTTATCTGAAGCTGCAGGTTGAAACAGAGCTGTGGAATATTTATTGCGCAAGTAAACCAGCCACTTTAGTCATGAGGAAAGTGTTTCCCCCAAATGATCACACAAATGAGAACATAAAGAGGCAGTTTTTAGTCCCAATTAGTCTGTAGAACAACATGAAATATGGCGAAAACGTGGAACAGGCTTACGCATCATAGTTAGTCCAATGTTTAATTTATGGAGCCTTTTCTTCATTTCACAATATATTGTATACTTATAAAGATCTTACACTGCCTGTCCAAAAAAAGTCACCACCTGGATTTAACTAAGCCAACAGGTAAGAGCCTCCACTGGATATTTACTGCAGTGATGAATACGTTTCAGCTGCAACAACTTATTTAACTCTAGCTGATGCAGTGAGGAGCTTCTCATTTCTGAAACAACCATGTTGGAAGACATATCCTGTGGTCGTGGAAAGGATGTTAATCTGTCTCAAGGGTCAAATTATTGGCCTGCATCAAGCAAAGAAAACAACTAAAGAGATTTCTGAAACTACTAAAATCAGGTTAAGAACCGTCCAATGCATCATTAAAACCTGAAGGATAGTGGAGAACCATCATCTTCCAGAAACAAATGTGATCAGAACAAACTCTTAGATGATCGTAGGAAACCAACAGTAGAACTCACAGCTATGTTTAATAGTGAAAGTAAGAGCATTTCCACATGAACAATGTGAAGGGAACTCAAAGGATTGGGACTAAACAGCTGTAGCTCTAAGAAAACCACTGATCAGTGAGGCTAATCAGAAAAAAAGGCTTCAGTTTGCTAGGTAGCATAAAGTTCGGACTCTGGAGCAATGGAAGAAGGTCATGTGGTCTGATGAGTCCAGATTTACCCTGTTCCAGAGAGATGGGGGCATCAGGGTAAGAAGAGAGGCAGATGAAGTGATGACCTCATCATGGCTAGTATCTACCAGTCTGTGGGGGTTAGAGTTATGATCTGGGGTTGGTCAGGTTCAGCAACGTTATGTTCCCAAAGAATGAGGTCAGCTGACTACCCGAATATACTGAATGACCAGGTCTTTCCATCAATGGAGTTTTTCTTCCCTGATGTTCATGGACATGTTCCTAGATGATGATGCCAGGATTCATGGGGCTCAAATTGAGAATGAGTGGATCAGGGAGCATGAGATGGATTGTCCTCCACAGAGTCCAGACCTCAGCCCCACTGAGAATCTTTGGGATGTTCTGGAGAAGACTTTGCACAGCAGTGTGACTCTCCCATCATCAATATAAGATCTTGGTAGAAAATGAATGCAACTCTGGACAGAAATAAATGCTGTGACATTGCAGAAACTTATTGAAACGATGCCACAGCAAATGTGTTGTTAGAGCTAAAGACAGTCCAATGAAATACTGGAGTGTGCGACTTTTTGCTTGGACAGGCAGTGTGTATGAAAGAACCTAAATACTTGATTGTTTGTTGTGTGTGTGACAAAGATACATGTGCTTCAGTGATTCCATTGTAGAAAATTCAGTTATTGGAAACTCAAGACTGAAATGATAGTTTTTGTTTACAATAAGTGCAATAATGAGAATATACAGGAGGTGAATATGTACACTTGTGTGGGTGAAGTTTGATGTTTTGTGAATTTATTCTAGTTTTTTTCATCTATTATTTATCGATTTAAGCTATTCTATACCCTGTTTTTATATTAGTTAGGCCTAATTGTGGATTGGACTGCAGTTTTAAGTTTGCTGCTCTTGTTACAGTGACAATAAAGTTCTATTCTTATCTGGTTCTGTCATTTGAAATTGCACATTTTTTTGTTTACTTTTGCACACTATTAACACCACACATAAAACACTTTAACATTTGCACATTCTTTACATAGGACATTTGGCATTTTATAGTTTTCTTGTTGTTTGTTTTTATTTTCTGCATATTTTTTGCTTATTTATTTCTATCTGTGGTGGCGGTAGCTGTACTCTTTCTGCTGTAACAATCAAGTTTTATTAAATTAATAAAGTATTTCTATTCTATTCTATATGCAAGAGCTTTATATGTGTATGGAAGCTTGCTCACAACTGCATACCGCAGAAAAGACAAATATGCCATTGTAGTGTTTTTTTCCAGTATTTTGCAGCTGTGATCTCGACTTTTGATAATGAAAAGCAAAATGTTTGACAACAAAACCATCAGGAAATTCTATTTTTTGCTATTTCTTTCCATTTTCTACTGCAGCTAATCAGTTATTCAAGAAAATAATCAACAGAAAATCAGTAAATGAAAGAACCTCCCCTTTTATTGTGAAAGAAATCTGGCACCAGTATCATCATCTTACATATTTCTTCTTAAATTTTCTTTTTATTTGAATTAAATAAGCAAATCATAACTATTTCAAATGCATATCACAATTATAACATTTAAGATCTGCCATGCATGAAGTCAGAAAGTCACTATTACTATTCCAAGAACAAACAGGGAGCTTATTTTTTGTAATTATCTTCACATCAGTCCATAAAAAAGCATAGAAAGGAACAATTCTGTCAGTTTTGATGAAATGCTGTACATCAACTCAAGAGAAAGACAAACACATTTCCCTGCTGATTTGCCAGAAAAAACATCAAATATTTGCAGGTTTGTTTACTCATTTCAGGTTTTCATAAAACTTATTTGCTCTACGCTGCCATTTGTGCCCATAAAAAAGTGCAGTTGTTGCTGCAGCAGCAAAGTCTCTGCTGGCAGGAGAACGAAGTTGGAGTAAGCAGCTCGCAGGCAGGTTTACATTTCTGTCAAAACCTGAACATGTCTGAACATCACACGGAGGTTACAGCAGGCCACTCGGTGTGTTTTGCATCTTTAATTTCTGTCTAAAGCCCCAAAGAAAAAGCAGGGAGTGAACGACGCTGCCGACCTGCAAAGACTTGCACAGAATTTCTCAAATTACACGACAGTGGGAACAGAACGAATGAGTTGTGTAATTTTAAAAAAATGACTCCCACAACAGCCCCGAAGTCACGTAGACGATTGTGGAAAACCTCCACACACCTCAAGAATTCTGCTACTCCGCTCATCTTTAAAGCGAGTGAATTCCCAGCAGCTTCCCAAACAGCCCAAGGCAAGAGATGTTTAATTGTCAGGGTGATTAATGTTAAAGCCTCACAGTCTGAATAATTCAATAAAAAAGAATAAACTTCTAGTCAAACTTGCAGTAACATGTTTTTGAGCTGTGAATATTTTGCATTTGCAGTCGTCTGACTCCAGTTTTCAGTCTCTTTTAGCTCCGGCTTTGGTCTCCACCGACTCCTAAAGGCAAAAATCACACTTTTTCTGTCACTACATGCAGTTTTTGTCAAGTTTTCTTTACTTTATGAACTAAACTAGAACTAAACTTTAGGAGCTAAACGCAACACTCTCATTCAGTGGACACGCACAAACAAAATACAAAATAAACACCGTTCTTGTCTACTAGCTTTAGTGCAATTTGTCGGTAAGTTTTTCTACTTACGGACAAATCTGTGCCACAATAATACTTTTCTATCAGCATTTTTATAGCATGACAGAAAGTGCATTATTGTTATTTCCACATCCAGGTGAATGTGGACAATCTGAACCACCATTTGTGTATATTTTCGCTTGATTTTGACATTTCTACTGATATTTCTTACATGTTTGCACAGTCCCCTTTGCTGCTTTGTCATACTGTACAGTTACAGCTAAATCCAGATTCTTTCCTCATCTTTCTCCAACTATCATCAGTACAATATTAATTCTTCTATTCACAGTCAATACAAACTATCCACAAACCCAAAACAAGTCTCCACCTGACAACAGTCCTGGAGAAACACAGATAAAAATGTGTATTTCAGAGATACTCAGTGCACTGGTTGACAAAAAAAATCCCAGTCAAAGGTTCTATTTTATGTATTTATCAGCTGAGAGACATTTTAATCTGTGATATTTTTCGAGGGTAGAGCAGGAGTCTGTTTAATATTTTAAAGAGTAATAAACCTAAAAGGCTTCCTGGCATTAGTTTCAAATGACATTCCAGTTCAGAGTTTAGATCACAAACACGGTTCTTCACGTCTGAATAAAACTGCAGAGCTCATGTTTGTGAAAGTCCTTATTCAAAAAGTCCAGTTTAGTTTTATTATTAACTGGAAAGTTTGTGTTCAGTCAAAGCAGGTGATAAAATGACTCACTCACAGTAACTGACTGCAGATTAACTCAATTTAATTTAAACTACTAGCTGTTAGATTGACAAAATCTGGAAATATCTACATCTTTGCACCTTCTACCTTTTAAACCTTGTATTTATTTACCAAACCACATGTATTTAGACTGAACTGCACCCTGTGTGTAATTTCTGCTCTACTTTAAGCCATTACCTTTACATACACAAGCTAAACTACTGTTTTAATAGCTCTTAATACACCAAATAAGCTATATTTAAAAGAATAATGTTCCCATAAATACACTTGCATGTAGTGTATTTTTTTTTTTACTGGATGTTTACATGTTATATTTGCATAATTTTTTTTACTGTACTTTTATAATGTCTGATTTTTAATTGCTAATTATTGCTCACTTTATTCTGCACATTATTTTGGTAGATATATATAATGTTTATATATTATGAACATGTTTATCTTTTGACAACTGCATGTCCGTTTTTTTTGTAGCATCGATGTGGACAAGACTCAAATTTAGTTGTACTATTATAAAAAAGTATGACTGCAACAATTTATTTTATCTAAATCTAAAATAATTGCTGCTAAATTTCATTGTATATTCATGGAATCAACTCTTGCCCCACTGTTTACTGCTTTTTTTAAGCAATGTTGCATTAAATTATTGATCAAAAATGTTATATTTTCTCCAATTTGTTTCCATACTTGTCCCCTATCTGCTCTGTGCAAACACTGCCGGCAGTTCAACCGAATAGTCATTCTTCTATAGTTAATAAATGAGACATATAAATTGAAGAGATTTTGAGGAAGCATCATATTCTTTAAGGCTTAGGTTTTGTTCGTTTTCCAGGTAAAACTGCACGATAAGCTCAGAGGTTGTTGGAAAGTTGAATATTTGATGATTCTGTTTACGTTTTAACTGTTTCTCAGTCCGATAAATGGTGCAACTTTGCAGCTTTTTTTAAAAATTATTTTCGGTTTAATGTTCACTCATAGTTCATGTCTCATATTGTATTGGTGGAATTTTATTATCATCTACTCTGCAGTGTTGATATTGAGGCTTTTTGTGCAGGTTTAGTCACATCAAAGACTTCTTAACAAGTTTTGCAGCACATTATAAGGTCTAATAAAACCTAATCCTCGGTTTAATGCAGCCAGATGTTTTCACTGCAAGACTAGAACACTAAAATGAAAAGTCCCTGAATTATTAATCACATGTTAATCACAGCTGATCTGTGGTGACACTGAGCAGAAATCTCTACGTGTTCTGTTAAAGAATCCACCTGCCACCGTCTCGGAGGCCTCTGATTGGTCCTCTGAGGGGCGTCCGGGTCGAGGAGGATCATGGGAAGGACGAGGCGCCTGCAGGTCCACAACTGGAGCTTCTGTTTAGTTTCTGAACAATGAGGCAGGAAACATCTGCAGCCCCAGATCCAGCAGACGCAACCTGGATCCGTTCCATCATCCGACGACGACAACAACAACTCAAGTCTTCACAAACCAGCGACCAACTGTTAAATATGACAGCGATGAAGCTTCATTCACGTGTTCATTATGTAACCTGGAAGCATCCAGAATGAACACATGAATGAAACAGCTCCACATGCAAAGTCTTAATCTAACTCAGGATATGAATTTCTGTATAAAAACGTATTCAAATTTACAATAAAGTCATAGAAAAGCTCCTCCGAAAAACTCTAACACATTATTTCCTGCTCACCTTAAAGCTCAGAGCAGCATCTGCATCTTTAATGAGATTTAACCTGTAAATCTGCACTGTTTACTTTCTTCATTATGTTTTTAACTCCTGTTTTTAAGTATAAATGACTCCACAACAGACTAAAGGTCTCCAGGCAATTAGAGGAAACACATACAAATTTTAATAAACAGTGAGGACTTACTGTTGTGTTGGCAACCAAACTCTTTAAATATATAAAATCACTGCCATAGATTAACTAAATGTTTAACAGTCTCTTTCTGCAGCCTTATTAGCCTAAATGAACCATAAATCAGCATAAACAGCTACCATCTGCAGCAAATTAAAATCATTTCAACCTGTTTTTTTCTACTGAAACTATCAGCACAGACTGGAAGCAAAGCAGCTGCTGATATTCACTTGATTTCAGAAAATATATCAACTAGTTGTTGAGTTTTGATACACAATCAGCTTGTTTGTCCATCAGTTTGAAAAAATTGCAGAAATGTTTTTCTAATTAATGATGGTCTGTTCCTCCCACCACCAAAAATAATGAATTAATCCTGGAAGAGTGTTGATAAAGAGCTATTCTTGTTATTAAAACATCACCAGCAGTTATCAGACTGATCAGAATTTGGTCAGATGAGAACAAACTGACCAACCAGTGGATCACCTGGAAGCTACAACCCAAATAACACCAGTTATGAACTAGAAAAGCACTCAGAGAGCACAGTACTCCTCCAAGGCTGCTCATTCCCCAATACGGCATTGTCAGAAATAGAGCATTTGTTTATTAGTTATTGACGATCAGAAATCACGGCAACATAGAATGTGTCCATTTAATATAGATGTACCCACAAACAAAATGACCTTGTGCTGAGCACAGGCGTGTGTTATGCATGTGTATGTTCTGTACGGATACCGGATCACGTGACCTAAATATGTCACGGGCGGCGTGAATTTATGGGACCCAGAAACCTCCACAATTTAATTAGTTGTTCCTTGTATCATTTCTGATGGATAAGTTCCGATAAGTCTGCAGCGGTTGATTTGTAGTAGAATCGCAATCATGTGATCATCAGCAGGCAGCTGATATCGTGTTCACTTGTTGTCATAGTTACAGTCACAATGTGCCGCTATCTCGCAATGACACAGAACTCTTTAACAAATCCATGGATCCAGACTATAAGCTGCATCACTACCAAAATCTAATCACTTGGTCCTTGTGTCATTTCTGACCTTCCCTGAAAATTTCATCCAAATCTGTAAATCCGTTTTAGAGCAATGTCGCTAACAGACAGACAGACAGACAGACAGACAGACAAACCAATGCCGATCGTCACATAACTCCCTCACGTTCCTTGGCGGAGTAATAACTAGCTTGTCATATGGTGCGTATATGAGTAAACCAAGTGAAAAGCATTTGATTCTGGCAGAAACATGAGTAGCTTTTCCTAGAAATAATTATCAGCTTTACTTGTTACATCGTTATAACTCTGTCAGTCCTTCAGCTGAATGTTCGAGTATAAAACTGGTCGGATACAGAGATCACAAGCAGCAGATGTCCACCTACACAATGAGAAACCACCTTCTTCAATTCCCACACTGCTGAATTGCATAACACATAAAAATATTACATATTACATATTACAAGCCTAATACCATCACAATGTTGTTGATTTAGTGCTTTTCTTCTTATAAAGCAGCACTGATTAACCAGCCAGTGGAAGTTTGACCAACTAATTGACCAGGTAACGTAAAAACTGCCTCAGTTTTTAACTCTTAGCTGGTTTTACAAAGCAGTTTACACATCAAACTGACTTTTAAGAGCATCCTTATTACACAAATTTGTTAGACTCTGCACTAAAATCACTATTAATCCCACACGTCTGTCTCCATTTGCATCCTATAACTATGTTATTATCAGCAAAAATGCTTCACATAGGGACAGATATGACACATAAATGCATCACTTAAAGAAATAAAGGAGTAACTCTCTGGAGTTATTCTCCATGTAGGGATCCAAGAGGTGGTTTGCAAAGAGATGCATGACGATAAACCCCAGCTTGAGGTTTCCATGGAGACATGAAGCTAGTTTGTGCCTGCAGGACTAGAACCTGTACTTTAACGTATGTACTGATGTATGTCATTAAAACTGTACAAACACGACATGTGCAGGTTATTAGTAAACACAACGAATAATCGCCTTCAGCTGAGCACATAATTGAAAACTTTGTCTAAGCCTGCTAGCATTCATTTTATTATGTAACTACTGTTAAAAGGATTCACTAGGATTCTCCCCCTGAAGTCCTGCTGCTACACCCCATAATGCTATAATGTTCAATTAAAGAAACTCTCTGACACTTTGGCTGTTAGAGGCTGAAACAATCCTCAGGTAAAAAGTTCATTGAAATCTAATGGCTTCATCCTCTGAGCTGCATGAGAAGCAGAGTTTAGTGTCTCACAATTAGAGCTACAACGGATTATTTTATTGCTGAATCAGTTTTTAAGCTAATTGTTTAACAGCTTCACTTACGAGTCCAAGGAGAGTCCAAGGCAAAGCTCACAAAACCCCAAAATAATCAAATTATAAAGACACCAAACCGAAAAGCAGCAATTACACAATATCTGGCAGCTTTTGCTTGAATGATTCGTTGATTATCAAAAGCGAATTAATTGTTTTTGACAATCAGCTAATCTACTAATTGCTACGGCTCTAATTAGAAAATGACATTTATTGCACTGAAGAGGAAAATGTGGTCCTTGCAGACGAGAGACTGGATACAAAATACAAAATACATGAGCTAATTAGCTGCAGCTAATCCTGCTGGAAGTGTAGCAGGAAAATCATGATTTTCCTCTTCCAGCTTCTCCAATATGATGATTTGTTTTCTTTTTTTCTGCTTTAAATCACTGAAAATTAAATATCTCTGGATCTGGACCAAACAAAAAACAACAAAACAAAAGAATCTGTCTTCTGAACACTTCCTGTCACATTTTTACTCACTGTGGGATAATTTTTCACTACAATATAAAGTCCTGAACCTCACTGGAAACAGAACAACCATGACTAGAAGTCGAGAGAACTTCAATGTTGTGACTTTTGTGCAGTATAACATACCTATAATGCCATAAATCATGAAAAATAAGACGCAAAAGTTCAATTTATTTGATTTTTAATTTTAATCAATTAAAGAAACATGTCCATGTGTGTAACCAATACTGAGAAAAAATGTGTGGTCAGATTTTTCACTATTTACATCTGTAAAAACATTTTCCACACGAGTTTGCTCATCAACTCTAGAAAGATGTTTCACCATGCTGAACGTATCTTCCAACAGTAATTTGCTGCATTAATTTATTGATCAAATATGTTTCATTTTGCTTTAATTTGTTTCCATATTTGTCTCCCATCTGCTCTGTGTTACACTGCCTGCAGTTCAGCCTAATAATCACTGAAATTTTGCCACATGTTGGTCACAGATGAGTAAATCATGGCTTCACAGCTGCACTGAAAAGTCCAGAACTTTTTGTTTATCACATATTCTTGTACTATTTTTGGATAAAATTTAAATGTGACATGTAAATTAAACAGATATTGATAAAATAACACATTTTTTAAGCTTAGATTGTGTTAATTTTCCAAGCAAAACTTCATGATAACTTCAGAGATTGTTGGAAAGTTTTTTAAAAAAAGAATGATTTTTATTAACGTTATTAACCCTGTCTGTGGATATTTTTGGCTAATATTTAAATGAGGCAGATAAAATGAAGAGATTTTGATGAAATATCCCACTTTTTTGTCTTAGATTTTGTTAATTTTCCAGGTAAAATTGCATGATAAGTTCAGAGATTTGTGGAAAGTTACAAATTTGATGATTTTTTAAATTATTTATCAGTTTTTGGGTCTGATAAATGGTGCGATTTTGCAGATTTTTTTAAAATAACTTGCCTTTTAAATCTACCTGCAGGTTATTTAATCATCAGTCAATCAAAATCAGTTCATATGAAACCCTTCTCTTTAACACAGCTCAAACTGTAATGATGGAAAATCCCGAGAAGAAAAAACTCAGTTCACGTCTCATATTGTTTCTCTGCCATACAGGAGATAATTTTATAATAGAAGCAAGACAGTTCCAGCAAAAACTGATCATCACAACCTTCCTGATGAAGTACTTATTGAAGGACTGTTGTTTTAGACTCTGATGGTTTTCACTAATGTACCTAAAGAGTCTATTTCTAATTGAATATTTAGGTAACATCGACCAGCCAGGATGCAGCGAAAGCAATCAGAAATCTATACTCAGTAAATACATCTCACTGTGTCTGTGCACGTAGAGCGCCGACGTTCTCCCTCCACTGACAATCAAAGCAGACCAGAATGGGTTCAGACGTTCGAAACACAAAAGCGTCTCTTTGGTGCTTTTGATTTCGAGCTCTCTTTCGTCTATAAATAGACTTCCGTTCATGTCAAACCGTGACAACAGACAAATCATTAGGTTGTCCTCTCCAACGCAAAGCTGCTCATTTTGAAGAGGAGGAGGAAGATCTCATCTGACAGTCTTTATAGTCGCTCGGCTTTATTCTGAAACCCAAAATCCACTTTTTTCAGAGAACGTCAGATGTTTGCACGTTACATAAACAGCATATTTGTGTCGGTTAAACAAAAAAGCCTTTGTGAGCTCCAATTTGCCTGGGTTGCTGCGTGCTTTGATTGTCCCCGCAGTAACCAGAAGTTTAGGTGTAATGCAGACAGAAATAACATTAAAAACAAGTCTATATTCAAACTCACTAGCAGGGCATATTTTCAGTCACCACCTTTTATTATGTTCTTTTCCATACTGCAGTTTTTCTGGCTATAAATGGTTCTAACTAGTGTTTACAACCTTGTGTAAATTACAGTGTTTATGCTCCGAGTTACTTCAGCTGTAGTACGTCTGTGACCTCTGACAGAGACTCTCCAGAGGATAATATACCGACACAGAAACAGAGTGTAAAAACAGGAGGGAACACTCTCTACAAAAAAGGGTGTGGTATTTCAAACGCATGGAATAAAAACCATAAAAATAAAACGCTGAGTTTTACGGCGCGCAGGGCCACAAGCATAAGTCCGAGCGAATGTGACAGGAAGTTGTGTTTATTGAGCATGTGAGATGAGACTTGCTATCCGGACGGCCTGAGGCGATGCTGAAAAATCCACATTTCCATGACAGAAGATGCACAACGGAGCGTCAGGGAGGAGCTGCTTCGCACATTTACAGCGAACACAGCTCAGCATTTTGGCCTCTTTGAAGAAAAGCTGAATGTACCAAAAGAGGAAGGCATGAGGCATGAACTGATCCTCTTGGTCTGCTGTGGACATCTGCTCACTTTAAGGAGAAAGTAAAAATTAAACTTGGCTAAAGAACAACTATGTGATACTGTAATTATAGCACAACGCTTTCTGGAAAAGGAGACATGTAAGAAAAGAAGGGTTCAGTCGTGAGATCAGACTAAACTCCTCGGTTTGTTTCTCCTCTAGTTTGATTCATACGTCCATACAAATCAACTGGATTGATCACATCAGCATACTGTACTCGCACTGCACAGTCAAGCAACACAAGCTCATATGGGGACAAACTGCTCTGCTGCTTTCTACAGCTCCTCAAGTCCCGATTAGACCCTGATGCCTACACAGCAGTTATCGACTGCACTCCCAGCAGAATTAGCCGACTGGACCACAGCCTAAAGCCTGAAGCCTGAAGCCTGGAGCAGCCATGGGCAGATAAGGCAAGAGAGGAACAACCGAGAGAGAAATCTCCTACCAGGAGGATACTGATAGAAACATATGGCCGTTTAATTGGAAACATGATGGACAAAACACAACCAACCGAGACTCAGAATTTTAAACGGGGGAGGAACAAATTTGCATTTTTTTCCAAATCAGTGGCTCGGAGAAAAACTCTGCAGCAGAGGGGGATGCCAAAGCTGTAACTTACCGTGAGGAGTTCTTTCTGGAAGGACTTTCTCTCTTTGCTCTCCGCATTGTTGCAGTCCTCCTTCAGACACTCCAGCACCGACGCAACCCTCTCAGGTTCGCTGTCCAGCTCCGCCCGGCAGAAGTGTGTCAAGGGCAGGTTGATGTATCCGAGAGCATCGGCAAACGCTCGCCAGTTGCCAATGTTCTCCATCAGTATAGTTCTTACGGAGGCGTAGATGTACGTGAGGAACTTGCAGGGCTTCAGTATCTGCTCCAGCAGCAGTGAAGTCGTGAGGTCCGGTCCACTGAAGTAAATGGGCTTCACTTTGCCGACCACGAGCACGTTCTTGGCGTGAACGAGTCCCATCTTGCCCTGATAATATCCAATGTACCATTCCTTTGTCCACAACTGACCCTTCAGCTTGATCTTCTCCTCGCTCAGCAGGGCTACAAAGTCTCCTTTTTTGTACTCGAGTAAGTACTGATTTTTTGTTTGTCGGATGACGGTTTTGATTAACTTTCCAAACTTCAGGTTGTTTATTCTCCGGTCCTGGAAAACGGGGTACTTTGTGGCGATGGCGAGAGGAGACAAGACGATCTTGCCAACTTCCTTCTTCTTTAGGAATCGTCGTTGCACCGATGTCTTTGGGCCTGCTTTGGGTGGTGGCGTTGGTGTCTGGACACAAAACTGAGCGAGTATACATTCTTGGTCATCTTTGACCTGGATTCTTAGGGTGAAATCAGAAACATCTTCGGCGTTGCGTGAGGCGATGACATAGACGAGCCTGCTGACTTTGCCTAGTTTGACCTGGAAGCCTCGAACCACTCTGGCCTGCTCACTGGCCTTCACCTCGTAGTTGGCCATGTTGGAATAAACTCCAACTCTGAGGTCCTGCGGCCTGGACAGGACAAACTGGTGTTTGCCCCAAAGCTGCAGGGCAACTGGTGGTGCAGACTGCGCCTGTTTGCCGACTTCACTCACCAGCAGGGTCTTTGGGGCACAATCGTGGCCAAACATCGCCACGACTGTCTTGAAGGACGGGTGGATGTGTTTGGGTCCATACACTCCTAAGGTGATCTTTTTAACCACTTGCTCCCAAACGGTGGAGTCCGGTGCTATGGACTGGGCCTGAGCCACGACGCACACATACATACAGGGTTCGAGGTTATCCAGGCACACCTGAACCGTGTCCCCATACAAGTATGCCTGAGGAACCGGAGTATAAGGTCCCTCTTTACAGTCACTGCGAACACACAACACTTCAGTTGTTTGCCTGTTCTCCATTTTAACCACTACAGACACCTTCATCTCCAGGGTGACGGTGGTTTTGGTTTCCATGTTGCTGAGTTTGATCTCCACCACGGGGCTGACGGTGGTGCAGCGGTCATTGTTGAGCTCCAGCGGCGGGTCGAGTAGAGCTTTAATCGAGATCTGCTGGGTGTCCCCTGGAGCCACGTGGCCTTCGGGTATGTGGATGCTGATGTTGGTGTCGGGAAGCTGGACGGCGCCTCCTGAGCTGTCCAGCCGACACACGATGTTGGTCTCCACTGGCTGCGTTTGGCCCCAGCCTGGGTTCTGGCCCAGTGAATCCAAATCGTGGCAAGACCTGGCCAATTTGCGGTGGGTGAGCCACGCTGTCCGGAAATCCTCCCGGCTCTGGAACTGCTCGGGCGCCGGCGCTTTGAGGCCTCCGAAGAAACCGGTGGAGGTCTGAGGGGCGTCGGATTGAGCCTGTAGAATGGACAGCTCTGACAGACTGTAGGAACGCTTGCTTCTAAAAAACGGGTTGTCCCTGCGCAATGTTTGTCCCACTCCCACAGTGGGACTGAGAGGGTTAAAGTTAAAAACGCCACTGCCGAAACCGTTGATGTCGGCAGTGCTGCTGGTGGAGTTGGGCACCGATGGAGTGAGCGTATCAAACAGGAGGAGGTCGACTGATTTCTCATTACTGTTCTGATCGAGCGAGCTCTGAGGACCCCCATTCAGGAAAGGGTTTGTAGAGGTATGGTTTGTTGCAAAAGGATTTCCATTTTGGAAGGTGGTTGGTTTCAGAATGACTCCTGCCCACTCTCCTAGAAGGTCCATTTCTTTGGCTGCCTCCTCGTTGTCTCCCACAGTGTCGATCATCCCGCTGTCACTGAAGGACGAGTCTCTGTAGTTGATGGGCTCGACGTAAGCTGCAGGGATGTAACCCATCTCCGTGTTGTTGTGGGCGTACCACCACTCTCCTCCTGATGAGTCCAGAACGTAGAGGCGGTCCCCTTTGGAGAACTTCAGGGTGGTGAAGCTGGATGGGCAGTAGTCCTTAATGGCAACGACCTCCCTGGCAGCGCCGAAGGAGGCGGTTGCATCCAGCCGTAAGGCACTGGGAGAAGGCACTGGAAAAGAGAGAATCATGTCATATAGAGGTGGATGACATGGTCTAAAACACGACCATTTGTTTTATATCTTTGACAGCATTAAAAAGGTGTTAAGTTTTTGCTTGTTTGCAGTGTCTCTGAGTCAAATCATCACTGCCTACCATTTTTATTACAGAGAAAATCAGTGAGAACTTTAAAAATCCTAAAAACAGGGCACCCCAAAATCTCGAGAGGCATCATATTTTATTTTTAATAAATGCCAAAATCGTAGCATTTGTCAGCCAGAAACCATAAAAACCAAAAATATCGTCAGTTGTTCCTTGAACTAATCATGTGGGAAATGGAACTCCTTCAGCAAAATTTATTCAAATTTAAGCTTAAAATCATAATATTTGATCATAAATAGTTTATTGTACCTGTCACATTTTAAATTTCACCAAACATAAACCTTTTGCACCAGATCACAACCCCCAGAAACTGCTTGGGAAGTTCATAGATATTCATGTCTTGCAAACTGAACACAACTGAAACATGCAAATCTGACGCCTACATGTGCAAAACCATTATTTAAACAGGCAAAAACGAAACTGCTGCTTGTGAGGATATAATCATTGATGCCTCATATTGTATCTTTAGGAAAATACAGACAATCCCATGCAGCTACATGCTGTCACAACCAGACGCTGCAGCTGAGTAGAAAACAAGCATCCACTTAATCTGCAGAAACACGAAAGAACAGAAAGGCCTCTCGCTAATTTATACTGCAGGAAAAGGTGGTTCATTTTCAGCTCCATAACTAAAAGGAAACCTATCCACTGCTGGATGGTGTGTTTTCTTCTAGTTTAATTAAATTTGATTATGTAGTGGTGTGTATAGCAAGTTGGCAAAAATGTATAGGCCGCTAACTACTAATACCTAAATCCAACAACAATAAATACATTTTGGGAGGAAAAAGCAGCTTGGGATGTACTAAACTACTTTTTTCCACTTTGGCACTTTGTGGAAAAGCTGCTGTGACTTTTATGACCCTAAAGAGTAAAACAAAAACACTGACAGGCTTTTATCTACTGCAATAAGAAGAAAGGCAGAAAGTGTCTCAGAGAACTATACAAGACTGACAGTTTATTTATTCTACGACAGCGAACACAAAACCGTTTTTCCATAAACTGTGGGATTCTTCCTGATCATATCAGAAAGTCTACGTTCCATACGTTGACTAAGGAGCTTCCACAGACTAAAACCTCATTCCTCATGAGCTCTATTTCTGACCTGGCTTATATAACACACATGTGCTCAGGTTTAAAGCTTTAGATACATGTTGTATGTCTAAAAAATGAGAAAACATATAATTATGAAAAGATGATTAACACAGAAACAAATAACACACTTAAACACTACATATCAAGAATCTGTACAATACTGTTTTTTCTTACATTTAGAAGACTGAGCATTATCAATATTTTCTATATATAGAGGAATTTGTATAAAATCTATATTTTTTCTGCATATAGAATTTTGTGCAATGTCAATATATTCTCTACAGTGAAAAATGTGTACAATATAAATATTTTTCTGCATATAGAATCCTATACTCTATCAGTGTTTTTGACAGAAAATCTGTATATTATCACTATTTTCAAAAAATAGATCAAATCTATGCAGTTTTCTACATATAGATGAATTTGTGTTGTATCAACATTTTTCATGTATAGAAAAGTCTGTACATTATATTTTTATCAGTAATTTCTATGTATAGATGATGATGAATCTGTGCAACATCAGTATTTTCTATATTTAGGGGACAGAATAACAATATATTCAATATATGAAGACATTTTTTTCCATTGGAATTCTTTGTATAAATATCCTTTTTAACATTTACAAGAATCTGTGCAATATAAATATCTTTCATATACAGAAGAGCTTGTACAATTTCATTTTATCAGTATTTTCTATGCATGGAAGGACCTGTGTTACATCAATATCTCTTTAAATATAAAACTTTTTTTAACAAAGATGAATCTATGCAATATCAATACTTGCTATAATTAGAAGGTTTTGTGCAACAAACTTTGTCTATATGTTGAATACTTTCAATATATAGAAATATAAAAAAAAAATTCTGCAAATAGAATCTTGTGCAATATCAATATCCCATCTATATAGAGAAATCTGTGTAACATCAACATTTTCTACTTGTAAACTATTCTGTGATTTTTTTTTCTACATATATAAGAAGCACATGAATAAAAATGTGAGTTTTCATGGAAGACATGAAAGGAAGTGTGTTTTCGGTGTTTGAGCTGCCGACCTTTGACGTCGGTCAGACTGGCTTCTGAAACGCCTTCGCTGAGGTCGATCAGCGTCCCCTCTGACTTGCAGCGAGGCAGCGACGTGTTGTTGTTGGTGGTGGCTCTGATCCGGTGGGCCGCCATGTTGGATTGTATCAGGCTGCTGTTACGTCCTTTTAGTGAGCGGCGACGTCGAATGTCAACAACTTCCCATCATCTCTGAAAGACACAGAAAATACACAGAGTTACTATTAAATACTACTTAGGATGCACGGTTTTGTATTGATGCATGATATTTATCTTCTCTTAATGTTGCAAATCAACCAACAAACATCTCTTTATGTAGTGAATGTGCATAAATATGTGTGAATGGAGTTTTTGAAATAACTGTGAGTGTTTATATCTCGATGTTCAGAGCAACAGGAGGATCAGAAAGTCAATACAAACAGAATAATAAATGAAAATCACACTGAGTTTCGACTGCTAGACTCATGGATGCAGACGTCTTAAAGATATTTGTTTATTTATTTCATTTACCACTAACTGATCCATAATTTCTGCAATTTTCAGCACACTGGCTCAAAATATCTGAGTAGCTGATTTTACTGCTTTGAAAATGGGAAAACCAAAATAGTTTTCAGAACATTCAGAGGAAAAACCAGCTGACAAACATCACTATATATCAGCTATAGTAAGATTTATTAAGATGTACAGTGTGCATTCACCTATATTTACCTGCAAAGCTGTTGGTACAGACCTTCAGTACTCGACTGTACAGCAAATTTTAAACTTTTAACTGTTTAAAATCAGCTAATAAACAGAGTTATGACATATAATCATCAATTGATTGACCTCCTGATGTTCTGTATTTTCCTGATCATCAACAAAACCTCAGAAAAGACAAAAATAACCACTTTTTGGTCAATTTTCCTGCAGCTCTCAGTTCCAAACTGGCCCATTTCTGCTGAAGAAAAACCCTCCACAAATGTATAGTTTCATTTTCTAAAAGGTCTCAGCAGATTTGTCAAACCGCTTTCTCAGAGGGAAACATTGCATCTGTAGTTTGGCTATTTTCAGCAGAAGATTAATCCACATTTGTTGAGTTTCTGCAGGGTTGAAAAGTCTTAAAAAGCTCTGATTGCAGATCCCTGGAGGAAGATCTTTTTTCTGTCCGGCTGTAGGTTGTAAAATGGGTAATAAAAGGTTTCCTGTGTGTGATTTTAGCAGAAACTAGACGGGAAATCCTCACTGTAGCTTCAAAATCCTCTGACCTTATATAAAAGTCTTATTAGTCCGTCCAACTGCTCTGCTGCTTTTCCAGGTCCAGATTAAAGGCTTAGTGAATGATATTATTAGGAATTACTGTTAGTCAGGCTCTCGTATAACAAATATTTTTATTTAAAAGGGTTAATTGGTCTATAAAACATTAGAAAACTTAAGAAAATCCCCAGCAAAACCTCAAACTACAACTTCATATCATCAAAACTCCCCAATAATTCCCCAATAATATTTGATTTATTCTAACGTGAGATGAGAAAAAGCAACAAATTCACACATTTGAGAAGCTCGAAGCATCAAATGTCTATTAGATGACCTGAACTGCTCAAAATTGGTGAAATGTGCAGACAAAAAAGTAATATTTAAGTTCTAAATATCAAATTGATGCAATGTTATCATCACGGTGTGGAAATATCTACTTTATTTTGAATGGTACAATCATGGATCTGGTATTAAATTTCATTAACATGATTTTCAGAGGAACAAAGAGGACATATTTTTCTACTTATGTTTATGTTTACTTCTGTTTATAGTTTGTTTTTTTCTTATGTTTATATTTTAGTTGTCTTTTTTTAACTTATGTTTCTATTTTAAGACATTTTTCTATTTATGTTCATGTTTTAGGACACATTTTTCAATATATGTTTATATTTTGTGACATATTTCTACTTGTGTTTATATTTTAGGACTTTTTCTACTTACGTATATATATTTTAGTTTTTGTTATTTATGTTTATATTTTAGGACATTTTTCTACTTATGTTGATATTATAGGCTGTTTTTTTCTACCTATTTTTTATATTTACAACACATTTTTCTACATATTTTCATATTTTAGGACCTTTTTCTATTTATGTTTATATTTTAAAGACGTTTCTACTCCTGTTTATGTTTTAGGACACATTTTTCTAATTATGTTTATATTTTAGGATTTTTTTTTAACTTAGGGCATATTTTTCTACGTATGTTTATATCTTTGACATTTTTCTATTTATACTCAGCTTTGTAGGACATGTTTCTATTTATATTTATATTTTAGGACATTTTTCTATTTATGTTTATATTTTAGGACATTTTTCTTTTTATGTTCATATTTTCAGGACATTTTTCTACACATGTTTATCTTTTTTTTTTCATTCTAAATTTCCAAGACCAACTGTAAGTATTTCTAATTCTTGCTATGAATTTGAATTTCAGAGTCCTACTACTGGAATACCAGAATCCATCTTTTCTTTGCCATCCTCTACAGAAACACTGAGATAAATGTGATCCGTCGTTTGCTGTTGCCACTCAGAACATTTTGCACATCTGCAGCAGTACTTCCTGCCATTCTTCAGAGCATCGTTGCCAAGTTCTGACGACGCTTCGCTGCTGTTCGATCCCTCACAGTTACTGTTCGGACAAATATTTAAACCATTCTAAACGATGTTAACGCAAAGCTTACAAATAATAAGGAGGTGGATGAATTAAATGCAAGCAGCAGATGTGGGTCAGTGGAACACAGCAGTTTGAGAGATACCAGGCTTTTTACTTCAATCCATAATTCATAGCGGTGGAGTCGTCGCTGCGGTCTAGAGATGGTTTATTACTGACACACTTCTACTGAACCGCAGCAAAGAAACACTTCACTTCCACCTGATAAACTCTATTTTAGATGTTTACTTTACACAATTCAATACCATAAACAGCTATAATTGGACAATGAAAACCAGTTTCTGCAGAGGAGGGTTGCAACTTTTCAATGCTGATCATTTTCTCGGTAAATTGATTGGTTCTTCAGTCTATAAAATGTCAAAAATTGGTGAAAAATGTTAACCAGTTATTGACAAAGTCCAAGATATTGACGGCAAATGTCCTACCTCATCTACAATCCAAAGATTTTCAGTTGACTGTATTGAAAGTTGAGCTGCAGCTGATAATTTCCATTGTTAAAACCCCCAAAATATTCAGTTTACTGTCACAGAGAAGGACATAAACTAGAAAATATTGACATTTAAGTAGCAGCAATTAGAGAATTTATATTTTATTTTCTTTTTAAAATTTCATATGATAGAAACTTGGGCTGCAATTAATTAAATATTCAGTTTACTGTCACAGAGCAGGAAAGAAACTAGAAAATATTCCCATTTAAGAAGCTGCAATAAGAGAGTTTAGACCTTATTTTCCTTTTAAAAAGTTAATGGCTGAATGTTGAGCTGCAACTGATTATTCCATTGTCAAACATCATCAAAATAGCAAAAATAAGCAAAAGAGCAAATAGTCACATTTAGGAGGCTGAAATCTGATAATTTAGACTTTCTTTTCTTTTTTTATTATTGATTATTTCAATTGTTAAAACCCCTAAAATATTTAGTTTACTGTGACAAAGGAGGACAGAAAATATCAAATATTCACATGTAAGCAGTGGAAATTACAGAATTTAGCATTTTTCTTGTCAAAAAACATTTGATTAATTTAGTCGTGGACACCAAATCAATGCTCTGCTGCAAAGAATCTTATCCACTGAATAAAATCCACAGATTTTTTTGTAGAAATTAAACACATAGAAATCCAGGAGGTAGAAAAAGGCTGAATGAGGATATTTTTAAAGACAGAAAACAACACGGTCCATTAAAAACTTTATGTTCTGTCTCTTTTTGTGGCATTAACTACATGTCGTTACATGATTTTTAAAAAAAAATCGATTTAACCACATCAGTTGGGTCTGATTTAAATTAAGGATATCTCAGAGTGTTCCTTGTTTTCCGACACACTTCTTCAACTCTTTTGTTCCTCGATGCTGCAGCCACATTACAGTTAATGCTGTTGTTCCTGCTGCAAATGAAACATTGAAAAAAAAAGAGCATCGATTGGAAAAAAAACTGTATGTTCTGCTTTTAAGTGCACAAAACAAGAAGTCACAACGTTACAGCTTCCCTCTGATGCACGTTGACATGTAGGACTGAGGAGGAATTATTCCGTTATGCTTTTAAAACTCTTAACAGCCTCATTCATTGGAGCTGAATTATTGTTCTGGGGCATAAAAGCTGCAGCATCAGCTCCTTTATAGAGCAGGACTCTGCATAAACCAACGTTCTCGCTGGACCAGACAATACTCTATTGTCTGCTATCAGCTTATGATGAATCTGTATCCACTTAATAGTCGACAGAAACAGAAAAATGCGGTGAAAAGATAAACGCCTGGTAGTCTGACCTTGCATGTAACATTCATTATTCTCTTTAACGCAGTTTTATCGCTCTTTAATAACCAAGTTGGTACGATCCGCTCCATGGTACAATCTGAAATACAGACTATCCTGAAAGTGACATCATTATTAACAGTTAAAACATTAGCCTGCTGTTAAAAATAGAGCCGAGCTTTAATATTACACTTTAAATGTTATATATTTACTGCCTGTGTCTATTTTTGGAGCATCAATCTCAAGACAAACTGACTTAAAGCTCTGCTGGTGGCCTAAAACATCCAAAAACGTGCAATAAGAAGGTTAAAAAAAAAAAACAAAAACGTAAATTTTAGTCTTTAGGCATTCATTTACATTTTTAGTTGTCATTTCTTTATATTCACAGGTAAAATCTGGATTTCCTAAGTTCAGCAGACTACGTCCAATGGACCACGTATACTGTCATCTTACAGGATGTAGTAAGTAAGTGAAAACGAATAAGTAATAAGTCATTTTGATGAACTATCATGATTTCAAGTTTAGATTTCCTGACTAAACAGCATGCTAAAGATGAGTAGTTCAATGACTGTTGTAAAGTACAAAATGTGATGTTTGTTTTGTGTTTTCACTGTTTCTGGCTCTGATAAATGATGTAATTTTAGCATTTTTTTTAAAGATAACTTGTCTTTCAAACTAGCCAGCAGGTTAAGTAATCAGCGATTTAAATTCTGAAAGTCTAAAAAGACTTAAAATTACAATAATCCACTCGGAGACATGAAATATTGAGTAAATAATACACCATGGAGGCAAGTTTTTCATCAAAAACATGCAGCTTTGATGAAGATTTTCTCTTTTATCCCATTTCAAAGCATTTATTTTGGCTCCGTCAGCCAATTTTAAACAACTATACAGTCCTGCACCAGCATACATCTGAAGCATTTTACTGGATGAACCAGGAAGCCCCCCTTCAGTTGATTGGTTCTTTAGATTTGTGATGTAAGAAATCCTGGAAGTCTGAAGCTGTGTTTTAGCACACTGCAGTTTCAGGGTGTAAATGCTTTATTTTGTTGATGACGTGTTCTTCTACCACATAAAAAATACACAATATAGAGATGTTAGCAAAGTAGAAAGCTAGATTTTTACCCAGAAAGGGTTTTTAAAAAATGTAAATTGTCAATTAGCAATGTCAGCTTCTAAAAAAAGAGGATCTTTTCTGGGTTTTGTCGTCTCCTTTGACTTTAAACTGATTATCTTTGAGTTTTAGACTGTTGGTCAGACAAAACTTGACATCTGAAGACATCACCTTGAACTGCAGGAAATGGTAACGGACATTTTTTTACCATTTTTTGACATTTTTTAGAAGAAATAAATGTTACATGCAGCTGTAATTCAGTTTCTGTCCTGTTCACTCCCTCTGTTCTACTTATGGATCATTACAAGCTCCTATTTGTTTGGAAGTTTTGTTGCAAACCAACAGAAACCATTAAAATTTTCCAAATCATCAGGACGAATTCCGGATAAATGAGTATAAAATGAGGCACAATAAATCTAGAATATTGTACATTGGTTAGAAGGTTCCCACTAGAACAAAATGGTGACTCCATATACTGTCCTTTTACTGTTTATATTTTAAATTTGCTCCGTCAGCCGGTTTTAAACAGCTACACAGCCCTGCACCAGCATGCGTCTGAAGTATTTTACTGGATGAACCAGGAGGCCCTCCTTCGCTTCTCTGCACGAGATTCTTCAGTTTTTCCAAAGCCAAAAACCTCAAGTGAGCCAGATTCCAGCTTTTAAGCAGCCGGACGATGATGCGAGAGTGTCGACAGTTTTAAAACCTACAAGTTTGTCTTCTTCTTTATCTATTATTTCCTTTACATTTGGATCTTCTTGTTTTACTGTCCGTACTCCCGCTACCTTATTAGTTTCCCAGCTACCTCTAAAAGCACCTTTAACTGCGTGAAAAGGTGCTGCACAAACAGTCTGATTAAAAATTCAGCTATCAGCAGCTTTGATCACCCAAAAAAAAAAAAAAATCACTCTCAGGTTTGATAATCCAACCCCCGGAGGCGACCCTGTCACCGCTAACTGGCTGTGTTGGCTCTGTGGGGCGGCATGACGTCTGGATCTCGTCTCTTTTGAAGAAGGCGGGGAAGGAGGAGGAGGGTGAGGCGAGGTCAGAAGTAAAACTGTGGGTGGTCTGCAACGGCAGCAGATATCCAAACCTCAGCCTGACCACCCTGCACTGTTTAACAATGGCGGGTGGGGTCTTTCTGGCATGTAAATCTGAGAAAAAAAGCATAATAAGGAGAAAATTCTGCCATGCAAATCTCCACATGTTGCCCAGCAATGAGGCTTTCTCTGCTAACGGCGTGTCGAGAAACCCTCCCTCAGGACGCCTCTAATAACATTTCGGCAGAGTTTAACCACTCGGCCGTTAAGCACCAGCTTTCATAACACCAGGAATTAACAGTTAACACAGTTTCATGTGGCTCATCGGGGGGATGAGGAGGAAAGTGTTTGGCTCAGACGCTTTCCTCGACACGAGATAGCTGCACAGGAAGTCATCTGAGATCATCGCGGAAACTATCCGTTGGTTTTATTAGACCTGGAGCCTGATGGTGGAGACAAATCAGCTAAATCTGGTCCTCAGACATCTCAAAAAGTGTAAATAAACACCCGCAGGACTCCAAGAAAGCTGCATGAATGAACTGAGTGAGGAAGCTGCTCATTATTGGGGCTCTGAGTCGGATTTTAAAGCCTAAAAGTCAGATTTTACTGGCATTTAACTTCATTTTCACTGACTATGTCCATTAAGAGGTGTTCTTTCTTACAGCTCTGTCCCTCTCATCCTCATTTATTGTCATATTTATGGTTCTTTTTTTCTGTTTCTGTGTTTAATTGTGTTTCCAGCGACCACGGTGGCAGATGTGTTTGAATTGTGGAAAAAATTGTGGTTATTCAGAGGTTGGAAAACAAACTATAAAGTCACTTTAATATGGATGTAGTGTTATTTGTACCGGGATCCTGCACTAATGATAACTTTTTTTGCTCTGCAGTTGGGTTTTTTCATGATTAAGTCTGGATAAAATAATACTCCTGGCAGGTTTTCGCCTCACAGATACAGTGTCATGGCACTGTAGCACTAATTCAACCCCTACAGCCCTAAAAACACAGTCTACACACACTTAAATTACACCAAAAGCATCCACAAAACTGTTCACCAGACACCTCTAACTTCAATTAGAATAGGTCATTTTTACTTGTTTGTAAACCTTTTCTAAAGCCTAGAAAGCCACTTTTACATGCAGTTATTTATTTCAGTTTAGCTTCAATCATGGGAACAGTCAACATCTTGGAGAATAGAACAGATTTCCTTAATCACTGCACTGTGTACAACAAAATAAAGCCTGTCATCGCACTGACAAAATCAGACAACATTTCTGAAAGTGCAATGAATGTGCGACCAGAGAATACAAACATTTAGCAGAATAAGCAGTGTGTGCAGGAGAATCTATGGAAACAGTGAGATGGGTTATTCTTTTCAAGTTAGCTTATAAAAACACTAGTTATAGTAGTAGATACAGCACATTGCTGATCATATATGAAAAAGTACTGGCTTAAAATAGTGCAAAAGTCACAAACAAGGTGCAGTTTTGTGTAAAAATTTGTAGTTTCATCAAGTAAATACAATGTGCAGAAGGTAGTAGGTGCAAAGGTGGAGATATTTCCAGGTTTTGTCAATTTAACAGTGAGTAACTAACATTAGATTGAATTAAAATTGCCAGTAGTACTACTATATTCTATTCTATTCTATTCTATTCTATTCTATTCTATTCTATTCTATTCTATTCTGTCGCAGCTTCACTTAACCTTTAAGTTAGCCAACTAACTCAAACCTGCTGTGTCCATCTGTTCATGTGCGTATTATTACACAAACAACGTTAAAAGGCTAAATAAACCCATCTCCCAGCATCTAAAAGACTTTAGAAGTTTGTACCATGACAATAATCCCCTTCTGCCCTAAAATCTCCTAAATATCTCATTTAGTCTCCACAGATTTAGTTTTTTCTGCCTGGTTCTCAACTCTCACTGCAACTCAGCACACCAGCTCACCTGGACTGCAGGAGTAATTCAGCCAAACATGTTAAACCTGCAAACTGATTCTTAAGAAGGATAATGATACAGAAAGCTTCACCCTGCAAGCTGATTGGTTCTTTAGATTTGTTATGTAAGAAATCCTGTAAGTCTGAAGCTGTGTTTTTGAGGCTGTCACCAGTACACTGCAGTTTCAGGGTGGAAATGCTTTATTTTGCAGATGATATGTTCTTCCACTCCATAAAAAAACACAATATAGATGGGTTAGCAAGGTAGAAAACTAGATTTTCCCCAGAGGGGGTCTTAAAAAATTGTAAATTGTCCTTTGACAGCAACTTCAGCTTCTAAAAAAAGGAGGATATTTTCTGGTTTCTGTCATCTCCTTTGACAGTAAACTGATTATTTTGGGGTTTTAGACTGTTGGTGAGACAAAACTTGACATCTTAAGACATCATTTTGGACTTTCGGATATAGTGATGGACATTTTTCAGTATTTTGTGAAGAGAAGAAATGTCAAAACAAATTACTATGTGCAGCTGTAATTAATTTTTTGTCCTCATCACTCTCACTGTTCTATTTATGGATCAGTACAAGCTCTTATTTGTTCGGACATTTTGTTGCAAACAACAGAAACCGTTAAAAATTTCCAAATCGTCAGGCTGGATTCTGGACAAATGAGTCTAAAATGATGCACAACATATACAGAATATTATACGTTAGTTAGAATGGTGTGGCATTTTTTTTTTTTTTAAAAAAACATCTGAATTAAGAGCAGGAGCTGAATTTAAAGTAAACTTTTGATGTTTCCGTGACCCAACCTGCCATATTTATGCACCAAAAGAAGGCTAATCATCCCTTTAACTACTGTTTGCTTTCCGGCTTTTACACTCAAACACATCAAATACATCTTTACAGAGAGAAAAAACGCAATAAACTCTAAATTATTTACACAGAACATTTAACAGGCTCCAGATCGTCCCATAAAGTGTGGTGCAGTGGACGTTTGTGCAGACAGTTTGCTCATATCTTGTGTTTGCTGCCCGTCTCTGCAGAGTTGTTTAACGCTACAGATCCGCTGTTAAAGCTCAGCCGGCCTCAGGCTGAATACAGCAGGAGGAGGAGGAGGAGGAGGAGGATGGAGGTTCTGTTCTGCTAACTGCTTCTTCAGACTGACAGGATTCTACCAACGCAAAGCCAAGCTATGAATACAAAATCATAATCACGTCTGTCATTCTCCAGCCTCTGGCCCGGGAGGTAGTCATTGTCAACCCGGCGGAGGAACCGTAAGCCGATTTCCACACTCGGATTCACTGCCGCCGCCGTGGGAGAACATCCCGGCTTTAAGGACAAGTTAAAGCACTCAGCCTTTCCTTCATGGCCCTGCAGGAGGAAGCGCTCGACCAGGCTGTCATCCGTGCCACTCCTTTCATTCAGCTTCCTGTGGGGTGGACGTCCCTCCGGAAAAGGTCGCCGCCAAATGGTTTTTATTACAGATTCACAGGGGAAAAACACAAAGCAGCCTCTGGACAGCTGACAGGACACAGTGGGACGCTCACCTTCATCACAGCCGCAACGCTAATGTGCTCATGTTAAGCACGTTTAATGCTGTTCACCTTCAAAGTTTAGGGAATTTTCTGTTTGCTGTTTTGGCTTAGTTCCATCCAGAAGTTAAGATTTGACTCCAAGCTTCTGTAAATAGTGTAAATAAATATCACATCTCCACCACTGAAGATCAGTATATTTCACTAAACTCATCAGGAATCAACTGTCTTTGGTCTCTACAAAATGTCCTGCCAATGCATCCAGTAGTTGCCAATAGTGGAAGAAGCATCCAGATAAGTATAAGTACCATAACAGTGGTGATTGGTATCGGACTGATGAGCCAATATGGCCACCGTGGCAAAGACAATCTGCCTATCTGTGCTATTTCCCAACTGTTAACACTGGAATCCAGCTTCTTACTAGTGTATTTTTGGTGACTTGCAGGAGTTCGTAAAGGTTTTCTTATATTTTAGTAGACAGAAGGTTGCATAAGCTATTGTATGTTGGTTTGTTGCCTTTAGTGCGATGATCTCGGTAATTTTGTGGTTGTTGTTTTGGGCTATTTCCACCCTGAAGTTCAACTCCACCACTGAAGATTGGCATAATTCACTAAACTTATCAGGAATCAACCTTCTTTGGCCTCTACAAAACTTCCTGCCAATGCATCCAGTGATTGCTAGTGGTGTAAGAAGTATTCAGATAAGTAACAGTACCAAAACAGCAGCGTAAAAAAAAATACAAGTGAAAGTTCTGCATGAAAAATCCTCCTTGAATATGGTCCAAAAGTCCAATTGTTTATCATAAAGCAGTTCCAGTGATTCACAGCTCAACACATTTGAAGTCTTCATCAATAGTAGAAGTATTTAGATTATTTACAGCAGTAAAAGTGCCAATAAGCAAAGTCAAAATACTGCATTACAAGTAAAAGTCCTGCATGACAAATCCTACTTCAGCTCAAGTACACAACAGTTAAATCTTGCTGTATAAGTTTTGGTTTTTGGTCCCTCTGACTGATATATTATTAGATCTGCCATTATTAAATTATTCAGTGTCAGCTGTTGTAGCTGCAGTTTAAACTACTTCATATCCAGTTTTATATTCAGGGACAGAAGATAAATCCAAGATTTAAAAAAATGCTCAATCCAAAAGAAAAGAAGAAAAACCTCAATTCTGATGCCCAAATCTGTCCTCAGTTTCTCTCTCATCTTTGATTTATGGTGAGATATTGGATCATTTGATCATTTATTGAAATATGTGAGAAGTTTAAATGAAAATCTCCCTTTTAGGTGGAGCTGTTAGCAACTCATAGACCTGAAATGTGAGTTTTGTAAGAAGCCAAAATGGTTGGAAACTGGTTCAATCTTTAACTGTTGCACTTTAAAAGCTTGTTCTGTTACCTACTGTGTCAATTTTGCATCTTTAGAGGAACTAAAGCTGTCAGATAAATGTAGTTTAGTGGGAAGTACAACATTTCCCTCAAACTTGTGTAAAAGGTAAACAGGCAGCAGCATTTAGATTTTGTTGCGGGTATGGTTTCAAAGTCTTTTTTTAATTAAATGACTGAGATGTTTGAAAATCCTGACACAACTTAAGCTTTTCATTTAGTTTTTCAAGCAAAAGTAGTGAAAAAACAAACACTTTCTGGTTCCAGCTCCTCAAATGAGTGAATTTACCTTTTTTTCGGTTACTCGCTGTAAACTGAGCAGTTTTAGGGTTTTGGAAAGTTGACCGACTTGAACTGGAACTAGAGCTACAAAAATCAACTATTTAATTATTCTTTAGCTATTTTGATCAGTTTGAGGATATTTTTAAGAACTGGACATCCACATTTTATGATTCAGGCTTTTTAAATGTAAATATTTTACGTTTTTTATCCTCTGTGACCATAAACTCAATAAGAAATTAGCCATTTGGACTTAAACACTGATGGACATTTTATCTCGCCATTTTCTGACACTATATAGATCAAATTGATTAAGAAAATGATCGTTTCTTGCAGCACTCTTCTCAACTGTGACGGACATGAATTCAGTATTTTTTGACACTGTAACATCCAGAAAAATGCTCCTGCCAGCAGTTAATTCGATAAAACAGTTTGTTTACTTGCGTCTTTGAAGACTTCTTGGTGCATCATGACAGATTTTCCAGCTTCGGGAAACAAATAAATCAGGTTTAGCTGTTGTCTTGAGCGACTGCGATTAGATTTTGCCTGTTTTTATTGAGTTTGCATCTCAGATTGTGACTTTGCAGCTTCCTGCTCATTCGTCACGTTTACTTTCTGCTGCTGCTTATGTTCAAAGGAAAGTAGACATTGTGTGTTGAGGATGAACAATCATGAAGCTCAGGCTGTAAAACTGCCTACTGTACAAGGTCAAAGACGTGACAACGGTTTCTCCACAGCTATAAAAGCATCCAGAACGCTGCCTCCATATCAGGCCTCGGAGCAGCCGGTAGAGTTTAAGGACGACTGCTGCTTAGCAGGAAGTGGCTGAGGAGGAAATGCCTTTGTGATGAGAGGCGGCCAAAATCTCTGCCGCACTTCCTTCAAAGCGCCGCCTTCCATACGTCTGCTCAAGAAAGATGCTCAAGAGCTGCTGCGACGCTCACCGATTTAAAAAAAACCCTTTGATTGTTTACGTTCTCACTTTGATGAAAGGTTAAACTGATCCCGTCACATTTATCATGCAGAGCGGTTCGGGGGTTTTGTTGTTTGCAGCTGAGGAACCTCTGCTGCTAAACGAGCTCACAGACCTCGACTCGGCTCGTGAATTCGTGAGATAATGAGAGAAACCCAGATGCTGCGTTCTCAGGCTGCATCCCAGGGAGAGATGGAAGAACGGCAGCAGCCTCAAACTGCCGAGGCCTTGAGCGCAAAGAAACAAAGCTCCAGTATCTCCTGGAGTCCCACAGTGAGGTGGAACTACACAGCTGAGAACACAACCAGCACAATGTTTCTGAATGTCTAGAGAGTCACGGCTACACTTTAAAATGTACTAAACAGCAGGGCAGTGGCTAAAGATTCACTTTATTATCCACTAATTCATTACCTCTGGTACATTTAGGCAATCCAAATGGAAAGTGCAAGGACAACTCTGCCAGTATTATTCAAAAGAGCTCCATAATTTCATGCCAAAAAGTGAGTAATCTTTAGTTATGAGTCTGAGTTTAATTTAGTTAATGGCACCAAAAATCTCTTCCAACATTAGAAACCAAACAGATGCTTAATACTACACTGTTTTTACTTTAATCCACTTGATAGATCATGATACAACCGTCAGAAATGTTTCTGTACGTCTAGAGAGTACTGGCTACACCTAAAAATATGCGTAGCAGACTGAATAATAAAGATTTATTTTATTATCCAGTCATTTATTACCTTTAGCACATTTAGTCAGAAAGTCCCAGGACAACTCTCCCAATATTATTCAAAAGAGCTCCTTAATTTCATGCCAAAAAGTGAGTATTCTCTAGTTTTGATACCCAACAAACCCAACTAATTCTTAAAGCTACAGTGATCTTACTTGAATCTTCTTGGTAGATCTTGATACGACGATTACAAATGATTGTGTACGTCTAAGACTCACAATTGCATCTTAAAATATACCTAACAGCAGGGCTGCAGCTGATATTCATTTAATTATCAGGTAATTTATTACTTTTTGCACATTTAGTCAAAAAATTTAGTACAAACTCTTGCTCAAACTACTATATTACAACATTTTTCACAATATCTCCAAAAATTATGGCTGAAAACCATTCGCTCTCCAGTAGTTCACGTTTCAGACTAAACTTTAGTCAATTAATGGCACCAAAAAACTGTCCCAGCATTAAAACCTAACAAATTGTTTGAGATTATGGTATGTTTACTTACATCGTCTTGGTAGATGACAACACAACTATCAGAAATGTTTCTGAACGTCTGGAGAGTCAAAGCTACACCTTCAAAATATTTAACAGCAGGGCAGCGGCTAAAGATTCACTTTATCATCCAGTCATTTATTACTTCTTGCACATGTAGTCGGAAAGTCTCTGTGAAAATTCTGTTTTTGAGACTTCAGATCAGATGTAGATTATTAATTGGCACCAGAAAACTGTCCCACGTTTAGAAACCCAATCAGGTTTAGTTGCTGCAGCTACACTACAGAGAACATGCAACCATCAGAAATGTTTCTGTCCATCCAAAGAGTTACATTTACACCTTGAAAATATTTAACAGCAGGGTAGCGGCTAAAGATTCACTCCATTATCCAGTCATGTATTACCTCTGGCACATTTAGTCAGAAAGGCAAACTAGGAAAAGCTTGACAAAATAATCGACACTGAAAGTAGTCGATGGTTTTATCTCTATTTTCACAGCAAAAACATTTCCTTAACTAGAACCCTTTTCAGACACAGATTAGGATTACAATAATAACCCAGACTACAATAATGATTCATAGAGTCATTGAGCTAAGCTGCTACTGCCTGTTTTCAATGCAGTAAAAAAAAGGGTTTTTGTGAACATCTCAGTTTGTTATAGATAGAAACTGTGGAGCAAAGTGAATAAAAACAGTATTTGGCTCTCTGTGATGTTGGTTTTGTACCAATAATTCACACAACTCAAAGTACCGTCACTTTTGAGTTTCTGTGAAAGTAAAATCTTACTAGATCCAAACTAGTAAAGTTGTTGTTGCACTTTCTACGGAAAATTATCCATAATGTTCATTCAGACGTGAAGCCAACAGACTCAGGTGCTGTCACAATAACAAAAAGCTTTCTACATTTAGTTCTTGGTGACAAAAACACCCCAAACACAAACCTCACACCTGCTTCTACCTGTATTCAGCAGGATTTGGTGCCACCAGAACTAATATTATGATAAAAGACAGACATTTATTGCACTGACATTAAACAAAAATGTGCACTAAGAAGAGTGAGATGAAGAGAACATTGGGCAAAGAACCCAGAGCAGCTCTGGGGAAAGTGTGGGTAGGAGAATGAAATGCTATTTTCTTATTCCAGTTACCTTCCACAGCAGAAATAAATCACCGGTAAACAGCCTCCTTTTTTATTTATCATTGCATTCATTCAAACGTCACAGCGCAGGAAAAACATCATTACTGTTTCCTTGTGTGAAAATTGCTGCCGTCTTCGCAGGTTTTCAGATGCAGTGAAAATGGAAACAGGAATGAGATAAAGGACTGTCAGTTCCTGAACAGTTCCTGCAACTGCACAGCAAACGTTTGGCTTCTGAAACATCTCAAACGATTATCAGAGGAGCTGTCGATTCTCATCAACCAGCGGATTCATTATTTAATCTATTTGTTGAATGATGCCAGCACAGAGGCAATTTGTCGGTTTAATCGATGGTATTGAAAATATATCAACGCCGATATTTCTGAACCAATGCGAGGATATTTAAGTAATTTAAGCGATTTTCTAAAATGCTTAAGTTCATCGTAACAAATGTTTTTCTTCCATAACATGACACATTTGTGAAAGTTGTGCGTAAATTTTTTCCAAAGACCCAAAACTTTTAAAATACAGAAATATTTCAAATGATCACAAGACAAAAGGCAAAGTTTTGATGGCGACAGTCTTGAAGATGCATCACCAGAAATGTTAAAAATCATCGTAAATGTTGTCTTTTCATTAGTTGGAAGATATTTTTAGTATATTTTGCTCTTATGGCGGCTAGAAACACAGAGCTAAAACTCAAAAATGAAAGCGAAACACTGAGCATGTTCATGCGTTCATGCTGCTGCTGTCAGTCACAGGTACATTAGCTTGAGCACATATTTGCAGACGTTTACGGTGGGTTCTCCACAGTTGCAGATGTTCATTTTCCTCTTGCAACCACAACAGGTATTCGGTGTTTTTCTTTGTTGTTTTTTTTTTTTTTGCGGCAGCTGCAGCCGTCGTTCATTCTTTCGCTTCGTAATGTAAACACACCGACTTGGAATGGGTCTGCGGGGAAAAAAGTGAGGAGGAATGCGAGGAATGCTGAGCTCCAAATGAAATCTTGCATTATTCAAGCGAAGGAGGTGGTAAAAAAAAAAAAAAAAAAAAACGGGAAAAAAGGAAAAATCATCATTCTTTTTACCACAAAAGGGGAGGTTAGAGATCATGTTAAACTGTCATTCTGGGCTTTTATCAGGAAATTCATTGGGCGGCTTTCAGTGTTACCAGTCTTGTCACGAACCGCGAAACAATGGCTATGAACACACACAATGACACACACACACACACCCCTCCACTCCAACACCCACACAGTGACACACACACACACACTTCACTCGCTTTCCTCAACAAGTCTGCAGCTGGCGCAGAGGTGTGCAGCTTGAATCTTTATTACAAACCAGGAAACAGCACTGAGAAATGAGCGAAACTTTACTTTTCTTTCCCCATAAGTTCGTCCCGAAGCAGCCTGGCTCCCACTAACTCATATCGGATGCAGCGTAAAGCTCAGCAGAACACATTCCTGCGGGTTTGTTTACTACCGCGGTCATTGCTCATCACTTAAAAATAACTCTTAGATCAGCATCTTTTCCAGTTAAATGACCGGATTCGTAGCAACTGCTGAAACGTCTCCCGAATCCGCCGAAAATAACGTTTAGTGGGACAAACATATGATTTGCTCCATGCTTTTTTTGGGCTGTTGACACTGGTCCTGAGAGAGATGATATTTTGTTTGGGTGCAGTAGGTTCATAAATAGGGACGCCAGAGCATAACTGTGAAATGTCAGATGCCTAATGTCAAATACGTGGCGCGATCAATAAATTCTGGGACTGTTTCTGCTGCATATAGTAAGTATCACAGATCACAGGTGTTTCTGTAAAAACTGGTCCATTTGCAACTTCTACATGGATCTCAAACTGGAGCAGACATCATATTCTGTCTCTAACCAACTTTCACGTTGGTCACCATGGTGACCAGAGGTAGGTCTGCAGCTACCATCAGGAGAAGAAACAGAAGTTTTCATAGTGGAAGAGCTGTAGTTTCCAAAACCAGAGAAGGAGCAAGAAAAGAGCACGCCATAAGAACCACCTGAAATTCAACCTCCGATGCAGAGATGAAGATATTACACCGACAAGCCTCAACATCAAGAACCCCATCCCAACCAAAAACACAGCAAACATCATCAGCAAAGCGAAAAGGGCCCTCATCAGAGAGAGATTCAGAACCATGGTAAACAAACTTGAAAAAACCAACGCACAAATTACAGAGGAATTAAGCAAATTTAAGGAATGCTTCCCTTTGGAACAATTGCTAATCTAATATATGAGAAAATGACAAAAAGAACATAATCAACAGAGAAGTAGTACCACGTTCATGCTAGTTGTTTTCTTTAATATTCAATATTCATGTAGTTTTTAACTATGAATTAGTCTCCCACGTTCAAATTATCGACAGGTTTTTTTACCCACTATAATGGCTTTCCACCATCCTATTCGATAGATTTGTCTCCCTATGACTTTTTCCTGTTCCCCAAAATGCAACAGAAGTTGAAGCGTTGCCACATTTTCGTACAGAGCGCTCAACATGTTTACAAAACGGGACTTTCAGGGAGCAGTACAAGCGTTGCAGGAACACTGGGAGCAAAGTATCACTGCACAAGGAGGATACTTCAACAGTGATTTGTCTAATACAATTTTAAAGTTGATATTTGGGTGTTTCTGGCTTTTGTTTGAATTAAACAAGATAGTAGAAGACGTCACCTTCTGAGAAACAGTCTGTAGATGAATCAGTAGTAAAGAACTGCAAGGTGTGAGTGATTGTAAGCAGCCTAACAGACATAGAAGATCATAAAGTGTCTAAATCCTCAGTTTTCTAGAGTCAGAACACCTTGAGCGAGATGGTTCAGCTTGGTCTCCTTGACTAAACGACTGGTCCTCGTTTGCAGTCTGATCACCTCATTCTGTCCCCAGAGACACCTGCACTGCGAGTCAGGCTCAAATATTCATTTTTCAGTCACGTTTTGTCACTGAGACCTATAAAAAATTGTGTCAAAGGTGGCCAAATTTAAAACTGGCATGTGTTAGGATTCTTGATTTTCATAGGCACAGTCTGTTGCATACAGTGTCTCCATTACATAGTTTGAGACCAAATAGCTCTGACAAGTTTATTTACCCAAAGCAAAATGTTACACAGGGTACACAAATTTGTGGAATGTGGGATATCGAAAACATCTGTCTGATATTTGTTCATTTAAGACTGATAAGTTAATGATTAACTATTGATAGATTAATTGCTGCTAATAATCAAGTAAAAATATAGAAATCGATAAGGTAAAAGAGCTGCAGAACCTGGTGGCACCACCAGGAGAAGCCTCTTACTGTTTCATGAGACAGAAGACTGCAGTTTATTTGTGTTTAATACTGTATTGAGTTTCTGTAGCAGTTCTGTGTTGGAAAGCAGAGAGCACTGTGGGAGTTAAGCTAGCGGCGGGCACCATGACATAGACTTCTGTGACAGTTAACGACTTCTAACCAGAGCTCACCACAGCAAAGTAGCCAAAGAAATAAAGCGTACAATGTCATTAAAAATAACGCAATCATCATTTGGTATATCGACTGGACGCTATTGATTATTGGCTAAGAAAGTTGTTTGAAATTTGCTTCCATGTTTAGGACAGCACTTTTTTTTACATTCTTGTTTGTCCCTGGACTTTCCTTCCCAATAACATCATAAAAGGCAAGACCTCAAGGCAAGAATTTGTGAGCATACACTACTATTCAAAAGTTTGGAGTCATTTAGAAATGTCCTTATTTTGGAAAGAAAAGCAGTTTTTTTTCAATGAAGATGACATTAAATTAATCAGAAATAAAGTCAAGACATTTTTAATGTGGTAAATGACTATTGTAGCTGGAAACAGCTGATTTTTAATGGAATATCTCCATAGGGGTACAGAGGAACATTTCCAGCAACCATCACTCCTGTGTTCTAATGCTACATTGTGTTAGCTAATGGTGTTGAAAGGCTCATTGATGATTAGAAAACCCTTGTGCAGTTATGTTCACACATGAATAAAAGTGTGAGTTTTCATGGAAAACATGAAATTGCCTGGGTGATCCCAAACATTTGAACAGTAGTCTATAATCCCCTGATATGACACAGTGTTCATCTTATCAGCCAGAAATATTGTGCAGCGTGCGCCTTTTGGGCTATTTTCCATTAGCTTGACCTCACACGTATGTCAAGTTGTGCCAGAAACCTCATACTCTGGAACCAAAACACTGACAGACAGCTGCTGCCAGACAGCAGCTAAAAATACAGCTGCAGTGATGAATGTCCAACGCCAGTGCAGGGACGGTGATGTTCACACCTTGTCACGGAGCGCAGTTTAAAAGCAAAGATGTAAATCAAACTGATAAATGGAGCGTTTCCTTCCTGATGGCAGGTAGCGATGACTCTCGGGCGGCAGCGAAACGCTCGCTCTGGGCTCCAGCTGAGAGGGGAGGTTGTTAGGGAAAAGGCGGAGCTCTCAGATGACTCACTCCTGGTATAATGGCTGGCTTCAGGCCCTGACAAGTAAAGCTGACGGCGGTGGCCCCGGACTGGAGGGGACGGGGTGGGGGGGTGGGCAGAGACCAGCTGGCGGTCTGATGCCAGCAGCAGCCGAACCCTCGCTGTCATAACTCGCGCCGCAATCAGCTGGAACTGAGCTCCGGCGACACCAGGACAAGCACGTTCACCCCTGGAGGGGAGGAGGTGAGGCTTGGAGGGGAGACGCTTATCTGGAATCACATGCATTCATTCACACAAAGGAGGCCATTCAAGACCAGCTGAAACGCAAGATCGGGCCGATGGAAGGATGAACTAAGTTTTTGCTCAACTGTTTTCTCCACACAGACCTTCACAGAGCTGCAGTTCCAGCCGAGTCGTCAGTCATGCTGCCGTTAATCAAATCTGCATCGCGATCAACCGTTCAGAGCGAATATTAGAAATGTCTGAGACAGGAGGCCAGTCTGGGCTGAGGACAAAAGAAGCAGCAAATAACACACGAGATACAATCTATAATTCTTATCTTAATCGAGACACTTGCTGTCAAAAGTCCTATTTTGTCGCTGAGGATGTCAGCGCAGTGGAAAACGTGTGTTATGAAACTTCTCAGGGATTTCAGATGACATTGAGTATGCTAGGGCTCAACAACTAATCATTTTTTTGCAAACTATGCAATTAGCAAATCTCAAAGGCTTTGAGATTTAAAAACCTTCATTAAGCAGGGTTTACACTGTTGTAATTATAAAATAAAATCAAATTTTAAAAAATCTGTCACAAAAATGGCTATTAAACATTCAGCCCTGAAGGATGCCAAGGGTGTCTTTTGAACATTCAGCTCCTAGTGACAACTTCAATTTATACTACTGTCAACAAATCCCACAAAAAAACATGGCAACAGTCGATTAACCGATCCTAATGAGAAGCGTTTTGAATGTATACTGGCTTCCCACAATTACATGAACACGATCGACTACAATATCGATGTTTAAAATGCTTCATTCATAGAAAACAGCTCATGTAGATGAAGTCCACTGGCTACATTTTAGAGTAGGGCATTTTATTTTTATGCTTTTTAAAGTGATTGTGGCATCAGAGCTGTCTAAGCTGGTGCAGTAACTGAGTGGAGACTAGAGGCTTCTCCATGCACCGTCGCCTAGCTAGCATCTACTAAAGCCTGCGTAGGAGACGTTTAGGAAACATCTGTAAATTGCAGCATCTATTGCCATCAAATGTTTAGTAACTGAGGAGGTTTGAGTACAATTTCTATTTAAAGCCTCTTGGAGATGCGCTGAATTTGGGGATTTCAAAAATATTTTATTTATTAAGTCCTATTTTGATGTACATTTGCACTTTTAACAGGAATGTAGCACAACATGGAAGTGAAAGCTGTACTCTGTCCATTTAAATGTGAAAGTCACTATTTCAACACTGAGCAGGATATCTGTAATCAGAATTTGTCTCTTTTTCCAATGATTGTTGGCTTCACATCTAAGTTGCTGCAGTAACTGAGTGGAGACTAGAGGCTTCTCTCTGCACAGCCGGCTAGTTAGCTTCTACTGTAGCCTGCAGGTGAGGTGTTGAGGAAACATCTGTAAACTGTGGCGTCTATTGACGGGAAAATGTTCAGTAATTGAAGAGGTTTGGGCACAATTTATTCGCCAGGGAATGCAGTGGAGTTATGTGATGATTCACGTACGTTTGTCTGTCCGTCTGTTATTCTGTCTGTGCACAACATTACTTAAAAACGGACTGACAGATTTGGATGAAATTTTCAGGGAAGGTCAGAAATGACACAAGGACCAAGTGATTAGATTTTGGCAGTGATGTGACTTATAGTCTGGATCCATGGATTTGTTAAAGATTTCTGTATCATAGCAAGATAGCAGCACGATGTCACTGTAACTATGACAACAAGTGAACACTACATCAGCTGCCTGCTGACGATCACGATTGTGATGCTACTACAAATCCACCACTGCAGTCTTATCAGGATTTATCCGTTGGAAATCACACAAGGAAAAACTGATTAAAGTGTCGGGTGTTTCCGAGTCTTATCAATTTCCGCCGCCCGCTACACATTTAGGTTACACAATTCAGTATCTGTACATAATGTACACATGTATAACACACACCTGTGCTCAGCACAAGGTGATTTTATTTGTGGGTACATCTATATTAAATGTCCACATTCTATGTTGCTGTAATTTCTAATCATCAATAACAAATAAACAAAAGCTGTATTTCTATTAAAAAAAAAAAAAAAAAAAAATCTGCATTTCTGACAATGTCATATGGGGGAATGAACAGCCTTGGCGGAGTACTGCGCTCTCTGAGTGCTTTTCTTGTTTATATTTTGTCTCTTGGAGATGCACTCTTTTTCCAATAATTTTTGGCCTGACATCCGTCTAAGTTCCTGCAGTAACTGAGTGAAGACTAGAGGCTTCTATGTGCAGCCGCCTAGCTAGCTTCTACTGTAGCCTGCATGTGAGACGTTTAGAAAACATCTGTAAATTGCAGCGTCTGCTGACAAGCAAAATATTCATAACTGAGGAGGTTTGGGTATAATTTATTTCTATTTTGTCTCTTGGACATGTGCTGAATTGTCATCATGATCTCAACACTGATCAGAGTATTTGTAATTATAATTTTGGTCACAATCCCGCAGCCCCGCTGGATATTTTTCTCCCCTGTGCCTCGGAGCTCCATTGTTGTCCAAAAACAATTAAAAACACAACACAGAAACCCTGTTGCGCTCAGTTACTGAGGCTTATTTTGAATCAATCCCACGTACGCTCAGTAGAGCACCAAATTGATCCACCACTGAAACTAGTCTCCAGTAAATTCAGGACTGCACTTTGCAAAGTAGCCACAGCTGCTTCAGGAAATGGAGCTTTAAAAGTGAAGAGTTTTTCATGTTTTGAGAGCTGCTTTTTACATCTTCAGTGGGAGGTAGTGGAGCTGAGAGCCTCAGACAGGGCAGGGAGTTCATCTGAGGAGACATTCAGAGACATAATAACACTCTGCTGGGTTCAGCGGGTTCACTGGATCTCTTGACTATATGATATTACTGCCAGCATTGTTCTTTAATTAAAACCTGCCTCTCCAAGAAACAGGAGTTCCCTTCAGAGATCTCGAGTGGTTTTAATGTTGTTTTAATTCATTACGCGAGGCACAGCAAACTGCCCTTGCGCTGCACAAATAAACTTGCATTATTCCCTTTCATACATAAGTTAAGAGGAGATCGATTGCACTCGCACTTGGAGCAGAAGGTAATTAGCTCGGTTTAGCATAAAGGCTGGAAACAGGGGAGACATCAGATGCCTGAAGGGAAACAACAAGCACCTACCGGCCTCCGAAAGCTGACAGATTAACACAAAAATGTAAAAACAAGCTGCGGTAAAGACAGAAAACACTCTGTAGACTTTGTTAAGCTACCATTTAAGGCCAAGAATGAACTTTCATGCACTCTTTTGTGTGGTTATGATTTAACAGCAGCAGATTTATGACATTTAAGAGATTTGAAGTGATTTTCAAACAGTTTGGGATATTTAAAATACATGCTGCTGCTGATGCTGCTGTGGCACTTTTTTATTCTAATCGTGTGATTTAAAGCCAGATGAGGCATTAACTAACAGTTTCTGGGTGTTTTCTTGCTCCCTGTGGGCTCATTTTCTCTACAATATAAAGTCCTGCACATCTATGAAAACAGCAAAAACAAAATGACTGGAAGGAGAGAGAAGTCAACATAATTTGCATTTTTAATTTTCCTCCTATCGGCTCTATATAAACACAGTCTGCAGTTCAGCTGAAAGGTTCTTGATTTTTTAGTCACTAATGGCTTCACAGTTGTGTCGATAATCAGATTTTTTAAATTTTTTACAGAATCTGGTTATAATTTTGGTGATATTTTGAATGAAACATGTCAAATAAAATAATTTTAATGAAATATCCCGATTTTAGGCTGAGATTTGGCAGAACAACACATCACAGATTTAGTTTAGTAAAACAAACAGAAATGTCAGAGTTACAGCTTTATCATGTTTTAAGCTGAACCAGATCTCACCTTAAAATCAGGATATTACATTTAAATCACTTTATTCAACATGTTTCACTTAAACATTTGCCAAAAAAGAACATTGAGGGGGTTAAATGTGTATGAAATTAAATCTGCTGAGGAGCGGAACCTTTTAAACTTGGATGCATTCACGTATATAAACACAAAGTGTTTGACAGAAAGTCAAAAACAACTTCCAGATTTGCATTCTGATCTTTTGCATTCTGCAGGACACCTTATGTAGGTTTGACATTTCAACAATGGAAGCTGCTTGTTTTTGTGAGTTTTTTGTCATTTTTTTAGTTTTTAAAGTTAAATTTAAGATGAAGCAACAAGTCCAATCTCATTTTTATGTCACGTAGGTCGTTATTTGTAGACATGAAGTTCTTTTTTTAACCTTTTACTTAATTAACCAACTGTACATCTCGTCTTTTATCTTTGTTTTGAAAAATCTTTTGCTTTCCTCACTGTATTTTCGATGGTCTAATGTGTTTCTTACATGAATTTAAGGATCTGTGCATTAATTAGGGCTGCAATTTACGATTATTCTCACTGTTGATTCATCTGTAAATTATTATTCTGATTAATAGATTCGTTGTTTGATCTATAAAATATCAGAAAAATATGCAAAAATGTTTATTGGTGCTCAATTTCAGACCATTTATGAAGCTGGAAGTTTATTTTTTATGATTTTTTTTCTATAAAAGCTACTCAAAATAGTGGACAACTGATTGTTTAATCGTTGCAGCTGGTGATTTATATAGAAGCTTCACACGTTTTAGAGCTGATGAGTCGATTAATTGATTAACTGATTGACAGGGAAATAAGATTAATTTTCATTAAGTCATCTTTCAAGCAAAAGTTGTGGGAAAATTGGCAAATATGTGCATTTTCAAAGACGTCACCTTCTGAGAAACAGTCTGTAGATGAATCAGTAAGGAACTGTGTGTTGTGAGTGATTGTAAGCAGCCTAACAGATGGAGAAAAGCATAAAGTGTGTAAATCCTCAGTTTTCTGGAGTCAGAACACCTGGAGAGAGATGGTTCAGCTCGTTCTCCTCGACTCTCTGCTCTGATTGGTCCTCGTTCACAGTCTGATCACCTCCTTCTGTCTCCAGAGACACCTGCTCTGTAGGTCCAGCTCAAATATTCACTTTTCAGTCACGTTTTCTGTGCATCTTTAAAGCCTGTTCCTCAGGCAGGTTTTCGATTAATGGGACAGACTTGACTTTAACTACAGAAAAGAATTGATTTTAAAACCCCGTAATGATTCTTTATGCTTGGAAAAATATGAATCTAGCACATTAAAACAGCCGATGTTTTGCCTTAAACTCACCTCTCGTGTGTTGAAACAGGATTTACTGTCTAAACATCTGCATGTTGTCAACATCTGGCCTTAATGCTTTACTCAATCTGAATATTAAACGATGGTTATGATGCTACATCCACGTAAAATCACATCTTTTACAAACTGACTGCTGGTAAATCTCCATATTAATGACATTTCATCTCAGGGTTTAAGGGTTTTTTTCAGTCATGTTTTATCAGTTTTCTACAGATGTGGAAGTGTATATTCTGTTTTCAGTTACATTTCTTGAAAATAAAAGTTAAAATGTAAAGATATTCACCATTTGGGCCTGTTTTGTTTAACTTTTTTCACTCGAGGTGTAAATAATTCAGGAATTTATCTGTGACTTTAGTGGATATTAATTAGTAATTTAACAAAACTGGGAAAATCTGTAAAGTAACAGTTAAAAACCATATTTATCACTTTTCAGTCCTAAATGTAAGTAATTTTTCTTTCAGTTAACAGCAGATATTTGCAAAATAATATTATCTGTTGATTTATATATAGTAAAAAAATGTGTATTTTACAGCCACACATGATGAAAAACCATTTTTTAAACTTAGAATGTGTATTACGATTATTGTGCATTTTGCATTTTATTGTTTTCTTATTGTTTGTCTTTATTGACTGCATATTTTTGCTTATTTATCTGTATTTATGATGGTGGAAACTGCTCTTTCTGCTGTAACAACTGGGATTATTGAAATCCTATTCTATATTCTTACTATTTATAAAAATACAGATTACATTAAATCCTAATGTCCATAATTTTCCTTTAGTAACAGAAAACATCTGTAAAGTGTTTCTGTGCTTGTTTTGTGTTTGCTTTTTAAATAATTTTCTTTTTTTTACTGATGCAAATACAATTTAAAAATGTGTAATTTTTACAGTCAAACATAGTAAATAGTAAAATACACTTAAAAAATAGTGTACTTTTACAGTCAAATATTGTCAAGGAACTAATTACCACTGAAAAAAACTGATTTTTTTAATGTGGATATTATGTCCAGTTTTGAACGTTTATTTTTATTGTTTTGTTAAAGTTTTGTAAAGTAAATTATTAGTTTTTTTGCTGTGATTATAGTAGACATTCTGTGAAATCTGTAAAATAAACACTAGAAACAGCCGAAAAATTATTAAATTACATATTTTTAATGTTTGTTTGTTTGTTTGTTTGTTTCTGGCTAATTTAAATACATTAAAATTGCGTAATTTTACAGTTAAACCATGTAAAGGAACAAATTCCCATTTGTAAAAGTACCCAAACAGTTTAATATTATGGTCATATGTTGTAAAAGAAAAAAATACTGTTAAGATGTACAATAGTTTTTATTTTGTTGTTGTTGTTTGTTTGTTTGTATGTATATGTATATATATATTTTTTTAAACAAGCGGTATGCAAATTAATGTTTCTGTGATTTTACTAGATATTATCTGTAATCTAACAAATAAAAAAAATAAAAACACTTTTTTACTGAATTCAACTGAGAAAAAAAACACATAACTAGGAAAATAACAGCACATCAAGAAAAAGATTAAACTATATATTTTTAAAATGCATATTTACAAACAAATTTACAACTTTTGGCCTGTTTTTTGTGGGCACTATGTAAATTAACAGTTTTTTTCTGTAGTTTTACTGCTTGCTGTGTCATTTAAAATATCCGTTAACTGTAGAATAAAATACAGTTAAAAATGAATAAAAAAGGTGATGTTTTTTGCATTTTTTACAGTGCAGAGCAGAGTACACTTAGACCCTGGAGGTCAGAGTCCCACTGAGAAGATGATAAAGATGATGAAGATGACTTATTATCAGTGTTGTGTTTAATTGGCTGCTATGGTAACCAGCCTCATTAACATACAGTGAAGCATCCGGATGAACACTGCAGCGGCTCCACATCTGTTCCAACATTATTCTAACATTAATCCAACCTTGATCTCTATTTTAGAGGCTATAATTCATCTCCAGGCTTCTTAAAAACTCCACGAGGTTTAAAAACAGACTTTTGTCCACAAACAAACAGCAGCTCTTACTGTAGTTGTCCAGCAGGTACGATCCACCCAGAGAAGCCAGAAAACAGCGAACCGTTAACGAACACCGGAGCCTGAACCGAACTAAGGAGGTCCGAACACACCGAGGATTAAAGAAAAGAGGAATAAAACCAACCCGGTGTCGGTTAACCGCCGTTTTCTCTCCTTCTCTCGATGAAAACGCAGCACTGAGCGGATTTATACAGAGAAAAGTTGCAGCTTGTAAAGAAAAAAAAAAAAAACAACTGTCGCTTCCAGCTGGAGAAACATTTTCTCCTCCAGAAATGACAAATAAGATGGAAAAAATAAACACCACGGAGGAAGGTGGGAAACCGGAGCCGGGACTGGAGGCTTACCTGGCGGAGAACCGCGCTGCTTTTGTCCCATGAAGAGAAGCTCTGGCGGGGCTCCGGGCGTCGAGCTCTCCGGCGGAGCTGATGTGGATCCAGCGAGTCTCCTGGAGGAAAGAAGCCGAGCGGCGGCTGATGTCACCCGGACAGGGAGGAGCCTCGGCGGGCCCCGGCTCCAGGAGGACATGATGTCACCGGTTCAAACATCCACAGACCCAGTCAGAGCAGCTCTGACTGCTGGAGGTCTCAGGCTTTAATGCAGAATTGTTTATTTTCAAAACAAGTGAAAATATTTTTAAAGGTTTTTCCTAACATGCAAACTAAATTTAAAACAAAATTTTCCCAAAATAGTATTTCACTTCCTGATAATCTGTATTTTCAGAGTAATTCCAACAATTCTATCAACATTGACCCCCCCCCCCCTTTTTTTAATTAATATACAGAAAATAAAGACTAATTATACACATAAAAGATGACCCCACGTCAAACATTAAATAAGATAAAACTTGTGGACTTTTTTTGGCAAAGTCAAAAGGTAAATCAATATATATATTTTTTTATTTTTATATATTTTTTTGCTGTGATTTTAGTAGATATTCTGTAATTCTAACAAAACATTGAAAACCTGTAAAACAAACAGATGAAACAGTAAAAAAATAGCATTTTTCAGTTCTTATTGTACATAATTTTAATTTTTTTAATTTTACTCCTTTTTTTGTTTGTGTTAAATCCAGTAAAAAAAAAAGTGCAGCGTGGCGACCATTTAAAAACAATGTAGATGTTATTTACAGTTTTGGACTTTTTTGTTTGTTTTTTAGAATCAACATGTAAATAATTGTTTTTGCTGTGGTTTTAGTAGATATTCTGTAATTTTAACAAAACATGGAAAACCTGAAAAATAAACAGTTGAAACAGTCAAAAAAGACATTCTTTTCATCCTTATTATACATAATTTATTTATTTTATAGTTTGTGTGTTTGTTTCTGCTGATTTAAATTCAGTATAAAAAAATAGCGTAGTGCTGCGGCCATTTAAAAAAAATTAGATGTTATTTACAGTTTTGGTTGTTTTTTGTTTGTTTTGTTTGTTTTTTCAGTCAACATGTAAATTAATGGGGGTTTTTTGTCTGTGATTTTAGTCGATACTTTGTAATTTAACAAAATATTGGAATCTGTAAAATAAGCTGTTGAAACAGTCAAAAAAGACATCATTTTTCAGTCTTTATTTTGCATTATTTATTGTTGGGTTTTTTGCTGATTTAAATTCAGAAAAAAAAATATAGTGTAGTGCTGCAGCCAATTTTTTTATGTATTTTGTTTTATTTTTATTTACAGTTTTGGTCTTTTTTAATTTGTTTGTTTTTTACAATCAACATGTAAAATTGATGTTTTTTCCTGTGATTATGATGTGATATGAAGGACTGAGAAATGGTTATACTTTCTGTTATTTTATAGATTTGACTACAGATAACATCAAAAATCTGTATTTTTACAAATGGTAGCTAGTTGGGTTTTTTTTAAACGTTGAAACATAAAAATTATGTCAACCGGTTCCACAAAACTCAATAATAGCATACAAGTAGCCTTAACAACATGTTTTAAGTAAATCCAGCTAAATCGTGTGGATTAAATGCTACATCATAGAGGTATGTTAAATTAACTCAACATTATTATGGTAGATTTACTAGCAATGTGTTCAATTAACTTGACATTATCAAGTTCAATTTAAACTCAAATGAGCTGTATTTACAGGATTTTGCAGATTGTACTTAACAAAAGTTATCCCTACTTGTTCTTTTTAAGTTTGTACGTTAAATAAATATAACTTAAGTCATTTCAAGATTCAAGATCTTTACATAAATATACATATTACATAATATTTTATGTCTCATTTGATGTGTTTAGGCTTCATTGTATTCCCTGGGTATATAAGAGGCCATTTCATGTCATCAGCAGCCCTGCATATGCAAACGTCTAGAGTGGTTTCCTGCTGACATTCAAGCCGTATCACAACTCAGAAGTTGTCAGCTCTCACATAATGCCTAAAATAAAAGAATTATGTGAAGCCACAAAGGCAGCCATCTTGGCACTGCTGGATATTGGCATGAGTGAGAGACAGGTAACGAAAAAACTGAAGATCTCCACAACAGCCATTCATTGTACCAAGAAAGAACAAGCCAAACATGGTACTACCAGTTGCTTGTGTTTATTCTTATGTGGTTGGGTACGTGAATTGTATGTACAGTTTATGCACAGATGCTCTGACACAAATGAAGTTCCTAACAGAAAAATAAAGGTCTTTGAATTGAATTGAACTGAGAGATGGAAGTCGTGGAATCTCAAAATTCTCCAAAACTTCTCAAAGAGAAGTGATGGATCGAAAAAGAGATGTGCAACATCTCGATGCTGCTCTGATAAACTCTAAAGAACTACAACAACAGCAAAATACTGCTATGGAACACAGCGTGTTGAAAAAGCTTCAAAATGAAAACAGCAGTTTGACACAGAAAATCAGGATCTGCAAAAAATCCTTGATCAGGCAACCAACATCCTGCAAGAGCACAAGGAATTGGAGCTCAACTATCATAGAGTGAAACAGGAGAATGAGGCAGTTTCTCAATTGTAAGTACGCAAGTCTGTACTCGTGTTCTCGCAAGACCAGACTTGGCTAGAACGCATCGAGGCTAAAATGCATTTGGAACACCATCATACTCGATGACGTCACATCCCTGCTCGGCTGTGATTTTGATCTGTACCTATATATATATATATATATATATATATATATATATATATATATATATATATATATATATATATATATATATACACATATAATACTATGTACAACACCAAATTATCTGTGTTTGTTTACATGTTATTCATATATTAAACTGTTAGTAAAAACCGGCATGTGTTTTTATAGAGGGGCCAGTGGCCCCACCACTTGACTGGCCTCCACAGAGTCTTGACCTCAACCCCATAGAACACCTTTAGGATGAATTAGAGCAGAGACTGAGAGCCAGGCCTTCTGGTCCAACATCAGTGTGTGACCTCACAAATGCGCTTCTGGAAGAATGGTCAAAAATTCCCATAATCACACTCCTAAACCTTGTGGACAGCCTTCCCAGAAGAGTTGAAGCTGTTATAGCTGCAAAGGGTGGACTGACGTCATATTGAACCCTATGGATTAGGAATGGGATGTCACTTACGTTCATATGCCAGTCAAGGCAGGTGAGCGAATACTTTTGGCATTATAGTGTAACTCCGCCGAGACTCTGTCTCCTTAAATATCAGTAAATGGTGAAAAAAACTGTTAAAACTGTAAAAAAAGCATTCATTTTTTGCAGTCCGTGCTACTTGGAGACGTCCATGTCTGCAGCAGCCTCCACAAGGGAGCAGATTCACATCATTCCCTCCTTCACTCAGAACTGCCCTGAAGTCTGCTAATTCCACCACTATCAGTGTTTTAAAGCCAGACTCTTATCACAACCGCTGCAGCTGCCTGTCAGCTCATAATTGGTATTTTTGACGTGTTACAGTTGAGCCCCGGAAGCTCTTTTTTTTGCTTGTTTTGAGGCCACATAAATCTCAAACGTCAACATGTCTTCATGCTTTGTAGCCAAGACAATCAGCAGAGCGACCCTTTGAAAACTGTGCAATCACTATGATAATAACGCCAGGCTATAATTTTACGGAGGCAGTGATGAACGCTGGCAGCTTCCTGACCTTTTGAGAGACTCTCAACAGGCAGGAATCTCTCATCATCATCGTTTTGTACGACACAGCTCAGAAACAGCAGCGACGACCTGCAGCACAACATTTCCTCACAGCAGGTATCCAGATTCATCAAACACAGGTGGAACTAATGACATTAATAATCAGTTGATCTCCTGACGTCTTCCAGAATTCTCATTTGTTGGACAAACATTGAATTTCTTGCATTTAAATCCCCAAAAAATTGCAAAATTGAAAAAACACTGGCGTTAAGATAGGATCTTTCTAAGTGTTCCCATGTGCTACCAACACTGGAAATAATGGAGGCTTCACATATTATAGATGTTTTACTATTTACACTTTTAAAAACATGGCATTTTTCTCTCTACTCTGCTCATCTATAAGGATGTTTCACCATTTATTTTTGCAGAATCTGTTTTGTGCAAATGTTTTTTTTTTCTGTGTGAATTTTAAATGACTTTTAATTTTAATTTTGATGAAATATCACACTTTTAAGCTTAGATTTGGTGAACAGTTAAAGCCTGGATATGTCAAACTTTCTTCATAGTATACTGGGAAAAAAAGAAAAAATATGTCGGTCAAAAAACAGCAAATATTGGGTACAATAATATTTTGAAGCTGGTTTAAATACAGTAAAATAGTGCCATTTTATGACAACACTGTAAAAAAAAACATGCTAAAAACTGTAAATTAATCAAAAATATGTATTTTTATAATTCATTGTACTTTTTTTGCAACATTTGACGATAAGATTACTTTTCTTGATTTTATTTAAATCTTTTTTTTAAAAAATTATTGTTTTACAGAACAAAAAAAATTGTTATATGAAAAACTGAAAAATGCAAAATAACTTTTATAACCTATTTTACAGATTTTTTTCCCGCTGTTTTGTTAAATTGTAGATCATAATGACATAACATTAGTACATTAGTATATAACAATAACAACAACAATAACAATAAAACAACCACAAAAATAATATAACAAACAAACAATAAACAACAATAACAAAAACAATAACGACATTTATAATAACAACAATAACAATAAAAACATCAACCAAACTAATAACAATAACAACAAAATGACAATAAACAACAACAATAAACAACAAAGAAACAATAATAAACAACAATATAAACAATAAAAGCAACAATAAAAGCAACAATAAAATCAAACATTAAAAATCAGTATTTTTATTATTATTAATTCATTCTTTCTCAATGCAACTATAAAATTATACTGTTTTTCTGTATTTAAATCAGGTAAATGATCGTTTTTACTGACTGCTTTATTTGCAAGTATTTTATTAAGTTATTTTCTGAAGAGATTTTTTTCAAGAATCGTACAACTAATCTCTCTGAACTTGTAAATCTCTAAATCTGTTTAACACTGATGACAAATGAATGACATTGCCTTTTAAAGATGTTTTGTTCTTAGCTTCACCTGTATTTGAGTCTAAATGTAAGGAAGCTGAACTTTAAACGAGCCTAATTCAAATCAGCATTAGTTGGTTTTTGCTTTTCAACTAAATATTCATGAGACGTTTTTATTTTTTGTGTGCCTGTTTGGCGAGCTGCGAGTCTCAAAGTGTGTTTACTCGTCCTCTTCCCCTACAACAGTGACTGCTGAGGGATCGCTCGTTAAATATTTGATGCTGTTTTCAGCACATTTCCTTTCATGCAGATGTTCGAGCCGGTCGGCAGAGTCCTGTCTTCTCAATTAAAGTTTTTTTACGCAGCCTCCCAGCCGCAGGGTTATTGCTCTGGAAGTTCTTCCTCCCAGGAATCAGCACTTTGATCCACCGTATTTACTTACAGTCCTGTCTGTCCTGCAGCTGTGGTGTTGTGTTTGTTTCAAAACTTAGATTCTGAACCCGTTTTACTCCAAAGTCAGTCACGGTTTGAGAGTCAACACATACAATGACTCCAGTTAACAAACCCAGCAGCAGAAATCTGTCATGTTCTCTGTGTTCTCTGTTAACAGGATGTTGCTTTTTCAGTTTGCTGCTGTCAATTTAAATCACATTTTCTGCCAATTTTCTATGGAAAATAATCAGAGTCTCCTTCACCGTTCTGAGCTGGAAACTGTTCTGACAGGTGAAGAATCGACAAGCTGGAGGCAGAATCATGATCCTGGACAGCAGAAAAAACACACAAGGGAAAATATTTTAACATTTTAATTACTGTGATCAGGAATGACTAGAAAGAGAAGAAAAGAAGATTTTTCTCCAGATTTTTTGGCAAAACTCTGTCAAAATACTTCTAGGTTGCTTCTAAAGAGCTACAGTTTCTCTAATGTTGGATTCCCAGTCACCTAAATAAACATTAGACATAGAAATGAAGCAGAAATTAGATTATTTTAAAGTAAAATATGTCTTTTGTCGTCTCCTCTCTGCTTTGTGGAACACTGCCTGCAGTTCAGCAGTTACTCAGTCAAGGAACAAAGTATTTTGGCTTAGTTTTTTTTTCAGGATCTGATTTATGAAATTTTTTTTTAGTGCTGTCAAACGCAATTTTTTAAAATCAGATTAATTAGATCAGATTAACTGTGATTAATCAAAGTTACATGTTCTTCGTTTTTAATCTATATTGATCGCGTTTCGTTTTGCATGAGCAGACTTAAAGGAGGAATTTTACACACACACACACACACACACACACACACACACACACACACATATATATATGAAATATCACAATTTTAAGCTTACATTTGGTTAACAGTAAAACTTTTTCTTTGACAGTTTTTGACCTAAAGTTTATGAGGTTTTAAGAAAAATAACCAATCAATATCAGTATTTTTAATTTTATGTATTTTTGCTATTTGAACAAAATAAAATGTGCATATTAAAGATAAATGAACTTTTAAAAATGTTAAATAATTTAAATTTATTTCACAGATTTTCCCTGTTTTGTTAAATTGCAGATAATATCTAGTAAAACCACAGGAAAGAATTAGGGTTAGCATGGCAATGATGCTGCCACCACCGTGCTTCACATCATGATGCTGCCACCACCGTGCTTCACATCATGATGCTGCCACCACCATGCTTCACATCATGATGCTGCATCAAACACCAAAGAGGGATCTGTTAAGAAAAATGTCAACAGCCCCTTAATGATTTATGCAAAACCAGAGTTAACCAGTCTCATGTAAAACACACAACTCTGTCACCGTTCATGATTTTTATAAAGGCCACAGTGGCTGGAAGCAGACATGACTTCACTTTGACCAGCAAATGTAGAATCAAAATTCACAGAATTTAAAGGAGGTCTGACATTAAAAGTAAGTCAATGGAGACATGTGAACGTTGCTCAATCACACTTTCAAGTGTCTGACGGAATAATTCATAATCTGCAGTGAAAAGTTCAGAAGCAGAATAACAACCTTTTGCCTAGATCTCCTCAGAGACTCAGAGGTTTCAGTTTGGTTTCAGTGGCCAAAAACAAACACAATAAACAAAGTCTGCATGACTGATTCCTGCTTATATATTGTTATCATGAGCCTTTCAATTAGTGTGATGGACGATGGAGTGGAGATGCAGGAATTGATCGACTCGGCGGCTGCTGTCGACAATAAATCAGATCTGGGTTCATATCTGGCACCAACATCCTGACAGATAAACAGGCAGCCGAGAAAACCTGATTAACTACAGTAGAGTCACACGGCCGAGCTGACAGCTCATATACGCTTTATAATCACTCATGTTATGTATAAAAAGTTACCAAGTTTCTGTCCCTGAAAATCCAGAGAAACATCTGAGCAAATGGTGAGCAGCAGGAATAAAAATCTCCTCATTTATATTCAGTGGAAGTCGTCTCCCTGATAAAATGCATCGGCTTTTAGAAGTTGAGCAAAAGATTCAGTTGGTTTTATCCCTCAGCAGCATCCTCAGATAGGTGTCTCGTTGTCCTGAATACACTGTACACTACAGCAGGATGAGCCCAAACATGCAGAAAACTATATTCAACCTCGAGAAGAACGAGTCAGGAGATGGTGACTCCACATCATAGAGTCTGTTTGGGATCATATGAGGAGACTGAATCCATAAAAGAACTGAGAAAAGTTCTCAATGAATCATGAAAAACTGTGTGTTGGTATACTGAGGAGAACTGGAGTTCTTTTGAAGGCAAAAGATGTAAAGAATGACTGTGGCAGCATCATGAATAGAAGCATGGTGGTGGCAGTATCATGATGTGAAGCATGGTGGTGGCAGTATCATGATGTGAAGCACGGTGGTGGCAGTATCATGATGTGAAGCATGGTGGTGGCAGCATCATGATGTGAAGCATGGTGGTGGCAGCATCATGATGTGAAGCACGATGGTGGCAGCATCATGATGTGAAGCACGATGGTGGCAGCATCATGGTGTGAAGCACGGTGGTGGCAGCATCATGATGTGAAGCACGGTGGTGGCAACATCATGATGTGAAGCACAGTGGTGGCAGCATCATGATGTGAAGCATGGTGGTGGCAACATCATGATGTGAAGCACGGTGGTGGCAGCATCATGGTGTGAAGCACGGTGGTGGCAACATCATGATGTGAAGCACAGTGGTGGCAGCATCATGATGTGAAGCATGGTGGTGGCAACATCATGATGTGAAGCACGGTGGTGGCAGTATCATGATGTGAAGCACGGTGGTGGCAACATCATGATATGAAGCACGGTGGTGGCAGCATCATGATGTGAAGCATGGTGGTGGCAGTATCATGATGTGAAGCACGGTGGTGGCAGCATCATGATGTGAAACATGGTGGTGGCAGCATCATGATGTGAAGCATGGTGGTGGCAGCATCATGATGTGAAGCATGGTGGTGGCAGCATCATGATGTGAAGCACGGTGGTGGCAGCATCATGATCAATGCAGCCAAAGGTGCATCTACTACATACTGACTTGAATACTTATGCACTTATATGTTTTATACTTCTAATTAATTGACACAACTCAGTACAAATCTGCAAAATAAAATTCAATGTTGAAATGCAATAAAAGGGGAAACTTCCAAGGTGGGTGAGTTCTTTTTACAGACACCTTACAAGTCTGTTTTGAAGTCAGATTGTGTCCCATTAGTGCGTCACACTTGGAGAATCCTAACAGCTGTGCACTGGATCATGTAAAAGCTCATATGTTTACAGATTCCCCAGTAGCCGGGAGCTTTATGTGTAACAGGATGATGTGAGGAATCCCAGACCTTTATGTGTTTCAGCTACAAGAGGCTTGTTAGCACTGAGAGCACACTGCTTAAAAGTACATAAAGGATGAAGTCATTCCAGTGTTATATTCTTTTTGAAAGAAATAAAAGGCTCGGAATGAAAGTTCTATAGCAGCGATTCAGGCCCATAATAAAGAAACATCAGATCCAGCTGTTCCTCTAAAAGAAAGGCTGGAAGTGGTCGAACAAAAGAAGGAACTCAAACCTCTGAGCAGCTCTTGACATGTGACGAACACTTTGTTTGACTGAACTTCCCACAGATGCTGAATCAGATCATTTTTTTTAAAGTAGGTGTTCAGCTTCTCAACAAACTGTATCATCAGTTTGCTGTGAGGTTAATGGATCAGTCAGTTTTACATTTTAACCACAACTACACTGGAAAAAACAAATTCTGTCGTGAAACTGAAAATCTGGCCGCAAGGACACCAGAAAAATGCAGTAAAAACTAAAAATAACAGTAAATATCTGTAAAATATGATTTTTTAATTTTATGTAAAAGAATACTTTTTTTAACTAAAAATGTAGGTTTTTGATTACACATTATATACAAATCAATACTGTTTTTCTTTGATTTTACTTGAAATTATATGTATAATTATATGTCTGAATTTTTTTTAAAAATTGTAAAATAACATTTAAAAAACACAATTTCTCAGTCATGAAGATATTTTCCTTTTGAATAACAGCAAATATCTGTACAATAATACTTTGCTGATTTAAATACAGCAAAAATTAAAAATAAAAGTACAAATTTGTATTATTTTATTTATTTTTGTTTTGCAGTTAAAATTTAAAAAAGAACAAATTACCGTTTGTAAAAATACAGATTTTTAATGTTGACATTATATATCTCCAATTTAACAAATCTGCCACAGTTAAAAAAATATAATATAATAAACCATTTCTCAGTCCTTGATTTAGATATTTTTCTTTTAAAAAAACAGATATTTAGATAACAAATATCTGTACAATAACAATATTTTTGCTGATACTGCAATACACACACACACACACACACACACACACACACACACACACACACACACACACACACACACACACACACACACACACACACACACACACACACACACATATATATACATATTCAACTCTTCTGGGAAGGCTGTCCACAAGGTTTAGGAGTGTGTTTATGGGAATTTTTGACCATTCTTTTGGTGGTCATGTATTGTTTTACAATGTTTTGACCATAAAATTACATTGTTTTTAAAATAAAAAAATATTTATATCAGCTAGAAATATAATTTTACAATTTTATTTCCATTATTTAAAAAAAAACTATATATGAATGATTGAAAAAATGGTAACTGAATCATTATACAACAGATAATATCTAGTAAAATCACAACCAAAAGTGTTCATTTACATGTTGACTATGAGAAAAAAAATAAAGGCCAATATTGTCCACATCAAAAATCTATATTTTTACAAACAGTAATTCCTTATTTCACATTGTGTGACCTTATAATGCAGTTTTACTGTATTTAAATTTAAATTGCTGTTATTTTCACACATTTCTTTTAACATTTACAGTATGCTTTGGGCCGAAAGCAACAACCACTCAAACCTGTTCATTGGTAAGTGGCTCATAGGACGGATTTAAAAGAGCCTTTTCTTATAATAAGAGGTTCATGATGAGAATATGAAGGAGTTCTCTATACGTTAGAGTCACGACAGAGACAGAAACCTGCTGGAAATGTTATTCAAGGTTACTTGGGATCACAATAGAAGCTGCTCTGAGACTTTTCACGTTGCCTTTTCTTTTCTTTGCTCCTGTGAAGCTCCAGTATCTTTTTACAATCCTCCCCCACCTCCTCCTCCTCGCTGTTGTTTTTTTTTTAAATTTATTTTTCTTTACATCTCACAATATTAACCCACCTGTTCTGTGGTTTATCAGACGTTCTCTGAAGCATTGATGTTCTGAAACAACCACCCAGCATCCCTCCTGAAAAACAGCCAAACATTTCTCTTTCTTGACACCCAGTTCCAGTTATCTGTGAGCACAAGGCAGGAAGAAGCCTCATAATTATCTCTGCCTTCTCCACACATCAACCCTGCACTGTAACATCCAGCTCCCACTTTGTTTCTCTTCCTCTTTTGCAGCTTTAAAATGAGAAACCCCCCTCATCCCACACTGTCTGACAGTATTATATCAGCTGTGTCGCCTTCACTGACTCCACGTTTGTACGGCTGCACCATTCATAGTCTACATGCCTGAAATTCAAGCTGACGTTGTGGCAACTCTGCAAACTTTGGTATCTCCACTAGCTTTTAAAATTGAGTTATTTCACTTTGGACGCACAGTGTGTGCTTGTAGAGACAAAATAGATAGTAAAAAGAAAGCTTAAAATCCCAATATAACATGACAGAGATTAATTATGTAAACTATTGGTCTGTGGAGCTCTTTTATTCAGCTCTGTAAAATGTGTTTCTGGTTTTAAAAAAGAGATATTGTACAGACTGAATACTAACTAGATGCAAAGCAGAGGCACCAGAGCAGCAGTAGCTTGGGTTTAAAGGTCTAAAATAGCATATTTAAAATAACTTGTCACTTAAAGCAGCCACACACTTATTTATTCATCATTTTAGGCTTTAATACAATTTAAGCAGATGAGTTCTTTAAAAAAAAAAATCACCTCAGTACACTTTTCATGACTCTGCAAATCAGCTATAGAGACCAAAACTGTTTCTTATACTAGGTTGTAAATATATTCATTTTTGCTGTAAAATTGGGCATTTTAACATGGAGGTCTATGGAGACTGACATGCTTTTGGAAACAGCCTCTAGTGGCCATTCAGAAACTGCAGATGTTCTACTTTAGGTTTGTTTTTGCGTTTTGTATTGGGTTTGATCATGCTGGAGTATATCTGGGTCAGGACTGGCTGTGTTCAGGTCACACTTGGATATGTGATTCTTTCTTTGTTTGGAAAGATGCACCGTTTGGGGTAGGTTTTCCACGAGTACATTTCAGATGACCTTTAATGTTTAAATTTAGAAAATCCAAAGACTTTACTACAGCAAAACAATAACTGAATAACTGAGGGAGGTCAGTATATATATATACATATATATATACATGTCGGTCGACTGTTCCGTCTTGTTTTTTTTTGTATCCCAAATTCCCACCAACAGGGCCAACATGCTGTTTAGTGCAGGATTAGTCAACTAAAATTCCAAGAGGTCCAGTCAGAGAAAATGTATTAAAGCAAATGTCCAGAAAATCTTAAAGTCTAACTTGAATTATTAGTGTGATATATGTTGATGTAACCTAGTAGTTTTATTAGAGCCTGGATGTAATCAATAACTGACAGTCAAATCAAATAAACTCAGTACAGTTCAACAACATTTTGACAACATTTAATAATAAATAACTTTTGATATAATTGTACATCTGAAAACAAAGTGCAGAATTTGATAGATAGATAGATAGATAGATAGATAGATAGATAGATAGATAGATAGATAGATAGATAGATAGATAGATAGATAGATAGATAGATAGATAGATAGATAGATAGATAGATAGATAGAACAGCTGCTGTGTTACAAATGGTGCTTTAAAGCAGAAAAACAATAAATTCTGGACACCAGGACAAGAAAGTTAAAATGATTTTCTCTGTCAAACTGCTAAATTTGACCTCAGATATTTCCCAGGTCAGAGCAAAAACTACATATAATATAATATGAGAAGGCAGGTATCCAGCACTCACTTTTTTCTTGGTTAATACGTTTTGTTTTTTTTTTTTTAACAATATAATCCCAAATGGAATGGAAATGTACTTTCCCTTTTGCCTCCGTCCTCTGCTCTATATAGATGTCTGTGCAGGAGGATGAGGAAAAAAAATCAAGTCACATTTATTGTTGGCAGACTGAGAGACTCGTCGTATCAACTGCTTCCTCCGGAGGCAGACAAGAAACAAACAGATCATTTATGTGAAGAGGAAGAAACACTGGGGAGCTGATTTTCATTACGTTTAACTTACTGCTCATCCAATCCCCGAGATACAGATTTTAAATGACTCTCTTTCTGCAGAAGTCGTGTGGGACTCGAGCAAATACGAGGAAGACGTTAAATATTTGATGAAAGGGGAGATTAATGAGGAACTCCACTGTATTCTTGGACAGTAGAACAGATGAGTTTGCGGCATGTTAATGTTACACAGTCGTTGATATAAACTGCCATCTCTTCCCATCAGAAATGAATTTCAGCGACGTAGAATCTCTCTGTGCGGGAATGAAGCACTTCAGAGCATCTCAGGTCTCCATCACGTCCCCGTTCCTCCCAGCGAAGCACTTCATTCTCTGCTCAGAAGCAAACTGAGTGGAGATACGACACGCTTCTGCAAAGAATTTAAATGGAGCTGAAGAGCTGCAGAACCTCAGCGCTCAAGTGTTTCCATCAGAGATTCTGGCTTTCAGCAGGAACAACAGAGCAGATATTCTCACAGAATGACAACAGAGCTGCAACGTTTCATCAGTTTAATCAGCTATTAAATTACCGTCACTACTTTCAAAATCAATTAATTGGTTTGATTGTTTTGTTTTGTTTTGTTTTGTTTTTTGCAAGACAAAACTGAAAATATTTGGATTCCACCTTCATAAATGTGAATATTTTCTGGTTTCTTTCCTCCTCTATGACAATAAACTGAATGTCTTTGATTTGTGGATAAAATGAGATGTTTCAGGACGTCATCTGAGGCTTTTAGTTATATTTAATATTTGCAGAATGATCCACAAGCGCTGTGTGATTTTAGATTATTCTATATATTTAAATTTGCTTTAATCTATCATATATTTTTGTCTGTGACTGATGATAATTTAGTTTAAATCTTTTTTTATTTAATTATCATATTTTTTTGTCAACCATAGATGATTTTATTATTCTAATCTATTTTTTAGTTTATTACATTTTATTATATAGTTTTCTTGTCCACCACCAATGATGATTTCATGATTTTGATCTACTTTTATTTCATTTTGTTATTTTTTTGTCTATAATCAATCGTAGTTTTATTATTTTAATCTATTTTATTTTGTTATATTTTTTGGTCTATGACCAATATTGATTTTATTATTTTAATGTATTTTTATTTTATCATCAATTTTTTTTTGTTTAGAAATGATGATGAATTTTTTATTACCATAATTTTTTGTCTATGATGATGATGATTTTGTTATTTTAATCTATTTTTACTTTCTTTTACTATCATATTTTTGTCTACAATCGATGATGATTTTTTTATTTTATTGTATTTTTATTTTATTTTATTTTGTCATCATATATTTATTTGTCTATGACCAATGATGATTTTATTATTTAATTTTTTTTATTACCATAGTTTTGTCTATGATGATAATTTCATTATTTTAATTTATTTTTACTTTATTTTATTATCATATTTTATGTCTACACCCAATGATAATTCTATTATTTTAATGTATTTTTACTTTATTTTATTTCATTTTATCATCATATTTTTTGTGTACAATCAATGATGATGTTATTATTTTTGTTTTATTTCATTTTATTTTCATATTTTTTGTCTACAACCAATGATGATTTTATTTTAATCTATATTAATTTTTTTCATTTTATTGTCATTTTTTGACCGTGAACGATATTAATTTTTTCATTTTAATCTATTTTTTAAATTTTGTCATTTTTTTTGTCTATGGTCAATGATGAGTTTGTTATTTTAATCTATTTTTACTTTATTTTATTATCATATCGTATATCTACAACTGATGATGCTATTATTTTAATGGATTTTTATTATATTTTATTTCATTTTATTATTGTATATTTTTTAATGCATTTATATTATATTTATTTATATTGTATTGCGTTGTGTCCAATGTGTTCTTAAAATGTGTTTTTTTTATGTGAAAATGTGTCAGTTTTTGTCAAATGATGACGAAAAGTGGTAAAAAAACACAGAAATTTATAATAAAATATTTTGGGAAACTCATTTGTTTGCTTACAGATCAACTGGTCGATTGATTCATTAATATTCCCTTAATCGAGTTTACTTTAATAAGAAGAAAAGCTCCACATCAGCTGCTGTCCTGGGTTCATCACATAATGTAAAACTGAATCATTTCTCCATGAATATTAGAACATTTATATCTCGTTTGGTTTCTCTTTATCTTTCAGACTGTGTGAAAATCTGATGCTCTTTTCGATCATATTTACGCAGAAATATGTCAAATTTCAATCTCCACCTGCCCGACTGGCACCAATAACTGTTTGGTTTTGTGCTAAACATCATGAGTTTTCCTCGACGACGGTTTCAGCTCTGGTTTCTATGCAGCTGCGGCTCTTGTTGAGGCGACTGAATGTGGGTGATGAAACAAACACAGTTAATAAGGTTCCCTTTCAGCAGCAAACTAAATGACTATTAACAATCCAATTACTATGATCCTGAGTGTGGCGAGGCCTCTTCCTGCCGCTCGGTTTGATGGCATTAGTCACGCCGTCGGCCCGAATAAAAAACAGACACACTGAGAGTCAACAATGAGACAGAAGCTTCATTCACGTCTGAACACAGATAAGTGGCAGCCGCTTTCCTCACAGCATCACATCGGCCTCTGAAGTCCAGCCGTCTCTTTCTTTTGGTCTGTTTCTGGTCATCAGCTGTTATCTACTCTGGGTTTTTACACTCTCGTTTAGATTCTGCAGCAGCTCAGTGATAAAGAAGGTTAACAAAGGATTCATCTGAAGGCTGTAAAACCAGCAATGAGTCTGAAATCGGCCACTACTCACCATATAGTTCTTTCTGAATGGTAAGTTCCAATTGTTACACCCTGTATAGTCACTCAGAGTTTCTCACAATGCACTGTGAGAAGCAAAGAACAGCTGATGGTCACTAAGCAACAGCATGTTCCATCATGCATTGCTTTGAAGGAAAATAGCAGACGGATGAGAGAGAAAATTGAGGATTGGTGGATTTTCTACAGTTTTCTGACGGTTATTTGATGGTTTAAGATGCATTTTACAGTCTGTAAAAACATATTTTCTCATGTTAAGGCTTGTTTTCTGGCTTGTATAAAACATAGAAAACACATATTTTATAGTGTTAAGATGTAAGTTTGAGGCCTGTAAGATGTATTTTACAGTATTTAGGGATTTTATAGTGTTGTCTTGTTCATTATAGTGTTAAGATATACACTACCAGTCAAATGTTTGGACTCACCTTCTCATTTTTTCTTTATTTTCATGACTATTTACATTGTAGATTCCCACTGAAGGCATCAAAACTATGAAAGAACACATATGGGATTATGTAGTAAACAAAGAATTGTGAAAGAAGTCAAAACATGTTTTATATTTTAGATTCTTCAAAATAGCCACCCTTTGCTGTGATTACTGCTTTGTATGCTCTTGGCATTCTCTGGATGAGCTTCATGAGGTAGAACCTGAAATGGTTTTCATTTCATAGGTGTGCCTTGTCAAGTTTCATTTGTGGAACTTCTTGCCTTCTTAATGGGGTTGGGACCATCAGTTGTGTTGTACGGAAGTCATGTTGGTAAACAGTTGACAAAAAGGTCCTATTTGACAACTGTTAGAATCCATGTTATGGCAAGAATCAATCAGCTAAGAGAAATGACAGTCCATTATTACTTTAAGAACTGAAGGTCAATCAGTCCGGAAAATTGCAAAAACTTTGAATGTATCCCCATATGCAGTTGCAAAAACCATCCAACTCTACGACCAAACTTGCTCACGAGAACCACCCCAGGAAAGGAAGACCAAGAGTCTCCTCTGAGGATAAGTTCATCGGAGTCACCAGCTTCAGAAACGGCAAGTTAACAGCAGCTCATATTAGAGCTCAGATAAACGCCACACAGAGTTCTAGAAGCAGACACATCTCTACATCAGCTGTAGGAGGTGTGTTTGAGGTCATTGTCCTGTTGAAAAATAAATGATGGTACAACTCAAGACAAACTGGACGGGATGTCATGTCTCTACAGCATGCTGTGGTAGCCATGCTGGTTCAGTGTGTCTTCAATTTTGAGTTAATCTCCAACAGTGTCACCAGCAAAGCACCTCCACACCATCACACCTCCTCCTCCATGCTTCACTGTGGGAACCATGCATGTACAGACCATCCGTTCACCTTTTCTGCATCGCACAAAGACATGGCGGGTGGAACCAAAGATCTCAACTTTTGACTCATCAGCCCAAAGCACAGATTTCCACTGGTCTAATGTCCATTCCTGGTGTTTCTTGGCCCAAACAAATCTCTTCTGCTTGTTGCTTTTCCTTAGTAGTGCTTTCTTAGCACCTGTTTGACCATAAAGGCCTGATTCGGGCAGTATTTCATCATGTTAATGCTTATTTTTTTTTTACTATTAAAGCATATTTTATGGCGTTACATTTTTTATAGTATTAAGACGTATTTTTTTGGTGTTCAGACATAGTTTCTAGTCTGTTAAGACGTATTTTACAGAGTTAAGATGCATTTTATAGTGTTAAGACTGTTGTAATTAAAACTATTGCAGGCTGTGTACAAACTCATATATTCGTCAGAGAACATTTTCATAAATCGGTGCGTTTCTGTGAGTTTAGGTACAGACTGAAGGCTGCTGGAAACTGTTCATCTTTACTGTCGATTTTTAACTCTACTTCCTGCACAGTTCACCTCAACAAGCCTGATGACAGACTTAAATAAGTGGTCAGTGGCAGGTTTATACCCTCAGTCAGACTAGCTTGTTAGCAACAAGTGAACTTTGAAAATAACAAAATAACTGACATAAAAAAATCCTCATGTAGGACAAAAGACTTCCAGATTTCACTCATTAGCAGTTTGTGCCCCAAATCCTGATATCAAAGCAGTAAATAAACCTTTTTACTGGTCTTTGTTCTTGACATTATTCAACCTCACTGCTAAACTTATGGATTCCCTTCATCTTCCTCTATACAGCTGAGTGTTTCTGAGTCCTAAATAAAAACCATGATCCGATCTGTCACTCACATCCATTAAGGGAACATCAGTGCAGTTTTATTGCTTGAGATTTTGAAGGAGGCTCCGGCTTCGTCACTTCAGCTTTTGTTTAAGTAAAGGGATTCCCGGCTGACAAAAGGCTTTTCAAACAGCTGAAACCTTTGAATCTGAGAGCGGAGAGGAAAAGACCCTTTTCAGAAGAGACATGTTTGCTCACTGGAGCTGAACGAGCAGCAACAACCTGGTTTTTCTTCTTCTTTTTTCTTTTTCTACTCCGTCTGTTCAGAAACCACCTGAGTCAATTCTCATCCTGCCGGTCGAATGAAGCTTTAAGAGTTCTTCTCTTTGATCAGACATTAAAAACTGGTCTCACTTTCAGGTCTTTTTCCTGTTTTCCTTCTTGGTGACAAAGAATCGGCCATTTAAAAGTTCAAAGCAGCTTTCAGGTTCGGGTTTCAGAACAGAACAGATTCAGCAGCGGGAAGCCAGAAAACATGCATAATAATAAATCACACTCACATTTATGCACATTAATGGACTCTACCTGAAGATGTGTTAAATATATGCCTGTATAAGTTTACTCTGGGGTTTTACCGACATATGCTGAATGATTTATAGTTCAAAAACTATTTTTCTCATGTATGCGGACGCTCAGTTCAGCCTCTGTCTGAAACAGGCTGCCATCTTTAACAATAATACTTGTTGGATCTACTTCTTTTTCTTGTTCTGTACAGAAAACATCAAGTTAACAACATCTGGAGCCCAAATCTGATTAACTAGAACAACACGCTGGACAACATTGACAACAAAAGGCTACAGAACAGTCACTTGTGGTGCTCCAGCGTCATTTTGATTGTAAATTAAATCAAATCAAGTGTAAATATGCAGCATGTTTTAAAACAACCTGAGCTGACTGAGGCTGCACAGTGGCGTAGTGGTTAGCACTTTCACCTTGCAGCTAGAAGATCCCTGGTTCGCGTCCCGGCTTTCCCGGGATCTTTCTGCATGGAGTTTGCATGTTCTCCCTGTGCATGCGTGGGTTTTCTCCGGGTACTCCGGCTTCCTCCCACAGTCCAAAAATATGCTGAGGTTAATTGATCATTCTAAATTGCCCGTAGGTGTGAATGTGAGAGTGATTGTTTGTCTCTGTATGTAGCCCTGTGACAGACTGGTGACCTGTCTAGGGTGTCCCCTGCCTTCACCTGAGTCAGCTGGGATAGACTCCAGCCCCCCTGGCGACCCTAATGAGGACTGAGCGGTGTATAGATGATGGATGGATGAGCTGACTGAAGTTCTGTACATGTTATAAGACAAGCTGGTAAAAAAATATGGTCCAAAAGACAGGATAAAACTTTTAAAAATCACTGAATATATGACACTAAGACATTAAGAACACTTAGAAAAGCCTCTGAAAACGTGTTTCTCTTGAGAATTTCCTTTAAAATGTCTATGAAGGAGCAACATTTGGTGAAAGAAGATGATTCCAAAGATCTGGAGCTGAAGGAGCAAAGGTTGGATCTTCTTTAACCAGCGGTCTCCATCGAGGAACATTTAAAGTAGCTTTCATGCGTTCTTAAGTCTTTTGGCTTATTGCATTCGTTCTCATGTGATGCAGTTTCGTTTCCTGGCAAAATAACTTATTTCAGGGGTTTAATGAAGTTTTTTTTTTTATGATCATTATTTGTCTTTCTTTCTGGTTTCTTCTCTGGCCTCTTTCACCAGTCATTGCTTTAGACTTTCATCTATTGACTGCCAGCCTTTTGGGGAAATTTTGCCCATTTTACTGCTCTTGATGAGCTGTAAAGGTCATTTCGCACATGTTTAAAGATTATGTGGTGATGAAATTTCTGCTTAATTAGAAAGAAAAATTTCTCCCAGGACATGATGTTGATCCATTTCAGTCATTTCCTTCTACTGATTAAACCAAATTTTCACAATAAAGTTGGAAAAACACCAGATTAAACACTTTACAGTAGACAGAAGAACTTTGAGCTTGTTGTAAAAGTTAGATTGTGATTAAATCCTTGAGGTTATGCTAATTTAACATCAATGTGGACAATTAAGATGTAAAGTCTAACCAGAAGGATTGAAGAAATATTGTCTAGAGCAGTGGTTCTCAACCCGGTCTGGGCCTGGGACCCACCATAAAACTGAAATGACAAGTCGTGACCCAAACAATATTTCTCCAAAAATCAACAATTTATTGACTGAGCGTTCGAAGACAAAACTTTTAAACCTGAGCTCAAGAACTTCACAACAACTCAAAATCAAGCAGCAATACTAATTCAAGTACTGAGGACTTTGAAACAAGTAGAACAATAGCCTCAAGTAGTTCTCAGGATATATAAAAGTGCATTTTTTTTCTACAAAAAAAGTGCAATTCAACAAAACCAGTAGCTTCTCATAATACTGCACAAGTCTGCAACATTGCTGTTGTAGCTGGAGAAACTATGTATAGAAATATGTGCAAAAGAGTCCAAAACATGAAAACTGATGAAGTGCATTCAACAAATTATTAAAGTGAAGAAATGCTTAATGTTCTGATCAATCTCAAAATGTAAACACAATAAAACATTTTTCAAAGGGCTTCACTATATTTGAAAGCCAATATTTGGGGGAAAAATAGTGTGCAATATTGAAAGAAAAGTGTGTTTTTAAGCACTTACAAATAAACAAAAGTCACAAGTCACAATAAAAGTACTGCAGAACTACATGAAGTTCTAATGGCTTAGCTGAGGATGCTTTTTGGCTTTTACAAGAGTCTCAAAATCTGGCTGTATGCATGATAAAGCAACTCTGAGGTCATGCTCAATGTTCAGTTTATTTGGGTATTTTGTTTTCAGCTGAACAAGAGCTGAGAAGCCACATTCACAGAGGTATGTGGTGCTGAATGGTAGGAGGATTTTTACAGCTCGACTAGCAATGGAGGGATACTCTCTCATCACATCGTTGCACCAGAACTGGGAAAGGCTTACCTCTGTGAATTTCTTTCTGAGAGTGCGGTCACATGATAGCTCCACCAGCTGACATTCATCGCTGCTAGGCAACGTGATGCTTTCCATGTTTATTCCAAACGGGTCGCGCACCCAGTCGTCCTCGGGTTGTTTATCGGGAAAGTAGTCGCTAAACCGCTCGAAAAGTTTATTCAGATGCGTGCTTATTGTTTTCGTCATTGTCTTTTTCCCCGCCGCGTCCAGCTGTTGTTGCTCGTTTAGCCATGCTGCTGTTGCTATGAAAACATGCAGTTTCTTCTACAGTAATACGAGTGTCCTCACCGGTCGCTGCTGACACGACGACCCCCTGCGGGTGCGGAGGGGAACTACAATGACTCGCCACTAAATTGGATTATCTTTATTTTTCTCTCTTTTTAGAAAAAGGCTCGCGACCCACCAAAAACGGCCCCGCGACCCACTTTTGGGTCGAGACCCACCAGTTGAGAAACACTGGTCTACAGGGTGTCCCTAGAGTCTGGACACACAGGAAATCTCAATAACTATAATTTTTTTACCTGCACACATTAAATATGGCTTTATTGAAAGAAGAAAGAGTTGAACTGGTACTTCTGAGTGCACGTGAAGGATGGACATATGGAAAGATAGCAGATGAATTTAATGCACGTCGTCCAAGGAGTTTTTCTATGGTGCGAAGGTGGTTAAAAAGTTTAAAGAAACTGGCAATGTCATGGACAAACCCCGTTCTGGATGATCAAATGTATCAGCCGAAACTAAAGAATCAATCATGGCTAAAATTCATGCTAGCCCCAAAAATCACTTCCCTAACCCTAACCTCAACCTCAACCCTAACCCTAAACCCCACCCTATCGTTCCATATGGCCATCCTTCATATCCACTGAGAAGTAACAGTTCAATTCTTCCGTCTTTCGACAAAGCCATATTCAATCTGTGGAGACAAAAAAAATGATAGTGAATGAGATTTCCCATGTGTCCAGACTTTAGGGACACCCTGTATTTAACTGCACATAATGTTAGAGCATTCAGAACCAAAGCTTTTGATCTGCAGAGCCCTCTCAATTTTTAACTCAACCTCTGACATTATTACAGTTTTATTATGACATTTTTACAACAAATTCCCATTTTTATTCTTCTTTTGACATGCAATTTGAGTTTTAAGCCACCATAAACTCCATTTAGAAGAAGTGACCCTCAGTATCTAGTCATTGTTGCTGGTTAAAGGTGCATTAAAAGAAAAAATCTAAAGATTTTGGGGTTTGTGCACCAATTGAAAACTGTTCTTTTTGTTTTAGCTTGTGTTGGACATCATGCATTAGCAGCTTTTATATAAGCTGCAGGAAAATGGAATTAGATAGTAAATAGTCTATAAAGGAGCATAAAACAGACTTATTAGGTAGTCTGTTTGTATATTGTTTGCATATTACCATCACACAGTATTTCCATGGTTTTATATTTCTGTATTTCCCCCCCGTACTTGTATTATATGTGTTATATGTTTACGTTCGCTTTCTCCTAAGCTGCTGCAATAACCTGATTTCTGGATCAATAAAGCGAGTCAAAGTGTCAGACTGAGCCAAAGCATACAGTAAATCGAAGAATTTTTAAAAAGTGATCAGAGCCGAGCCTTTGGTCGGGGCCATGCCACTCGCTTAGATTAGGTTGGCAGAGCTGACGGCTTCTCTGCTGCTGACACAAGCTCATTCTGCTGGCAAAACACTGACAATCAGAATTATAGTCTTAATTATAACGAGCCTGGACAGACTTCACAGGACTCTGAACTCCCAGTGAAGCTCTGCTGAGTCAGGCTGAGATCTGATACGCTAATAAATGACTTCGTGACACTAACCGTGGAGTAAATCATGTTTAATCCAATAAACGGGCTAATTATGAGCTTAAAACAAACCAGATGGAGTCAGAAGTCTTGTGGTGGAAGTCCTCTGTGGCTCGGGAATTATAATTATATTTAGATTTTTTTTTGTAGTCAAATCTTTAAAGAAAACAAAACAAAACCTAAAATTAAAGCCACTTTGTGTAGAGTTTGAAAATGTCTAACTTTATGATTCCAGAAGTCTCTATTTTTAAGGGGGCACCATCACTATATCCTGGGCCTAGCTCCTCGAAAAACAACGGTGTCTGTGTTTAAGGAAATATAAACAAGTCAGAGTGTTTTTTCCTGCTGTAGCAGAATGATAATAAGGTGAGGTCAGAATATTCTGTACTGAAGAATGGTCTAACTTCCTGTAGGATCTATTGAGTATAGTTTGTGGTGTCATACTATAAAATAAACAAACTGGGATGTTCACAGTCTTAGTTTTCTTCAAACTAAAGATCGACTGATTATCTGATCATGCATTTATTAGATTATTGAGTTTTTTTTCTTGTTTTTTTTTTTTAAAAACTAATTTACGATAAAATAAATGAATATGACCCATAGCTAGTCAACACCAAAGGCTAAATATTGCAAAAAATGTTATATTAATTAAACATGAAAAACAAAAAAGGTATTTCTATTAAGTTTAATGTTGGCATTTGTGTTATTTTACATTTTGACATCAAAATTTTTATCATCAGGCTCCGACTTCAAACTAAAACTTTGAATTACTTGAAAAATGTTGTACTTTTAAACCTGCAGTGACTGGTTATGGCCACTTGGGGGCAGCAGAAACAAGCTGCAAACACTACATTGAGGGCAAACTGAGGACTAAACTTTGAAGACATGAAAAAAAGACAGCATTTTACCTGTCAGTAAATGCTCTTAACACAAAACTTGGTGTTGACTTTGTCTTCGGTGTCTTGTTTGTTGACAGAACGCAGCCAAAGACGCCTTCGTCTTTTGGCACAATGAGAACCCGTAAATGAAATATTCACTTCCTGCTTAATCTGAAAGTTACAGGATTCTGCTTCACAACTTTAAGGAGTGATTCAAGTGCAAAGATTCTCATTTCCTGGATTTTTGGCCCAAATCAGTCTGCTTTGTCTTGAGTACCCCGGATGACCCTGGTCTTCTACAGAGGTGCAGGACTTTATATGGGGGTGAAAAATGATCTGACAGTGACTAAAAATGTGACATAAAGGAAAAAAACAGCCAGCTTGAGGTTCACAGGGTCAACCTAAAAGTAGAATAATTTCAAGTTAAAATAACAACAGTGTAATCGTGTGTAAAACTACCTATTAGCGCAGCTTTAAACTTTCTGTTTTAACAATACAGTGACTTTTATGTCTAAAACTGAACTGGTTGCTCCTTTAACAAGGACCTCTTGTGTCTTTTCTATCCCAGTGAAACATAATTTCTTCATGTTGTTGATAAAAGCCCTGCTGATTAGTTGGTTTAAGTGAACAGAAGGACAAGTGTTTTCTTGTGTTGCTGCTGTTAATCAGGAGCTGATTGCCTGTAACTGAAGGCACCTGAAACGCCTCTAAACTGGACTACTAGGTGGATAACATATTCAGCTGGTAAATGGAAATAAGCCTCTGCTGCCCCCTGGTGGAGAAACAGGACCTACAGACTGACTGTTATTGCACATTTAAGGGGCTGTTTTCACTTAAACTACACATTTATATGGAATAATGTTTTCCAACATAGTAAAACAGATGTTAGAGAGTCAAATACACATTATAACTCAACTACCAAATGTGCCGTTAGCGTGTTTTGCCTTTGCAGAGCAGTAAACGTTGAATAAAACACTCACAGCAGATGACTGGAGTTCTGCATGTTTAATACAATAATACAGAAAACAGCTGTACAGTAAACAGCACACACACACACACTTCCTCACACACTCTCTCTCTCTCTCACACACACACACACACTTCCTCACACTCTCTCTCACACACACACACACATTCGAAACCTCACGCACACACACACAGAGCCAAAGAGCACACAATGACTATAGCACACGTTGCATGAACGAACACAGTGCTCAGAGGACCTAAAAGAGTTTCCACTGTCGGCCATTTTGGCTCCACCCTGCGGCTCATTGGCCGTTGCTATAGAAACCGGTGTCGCCCTCGTCACCACGGTGATACCACGGGCGGGCACTGTTCTTTTATTCACAGTCAGAGGAGCCGTCTGACCTCGGAGCTCCTGTCGATTTAATGAGGATTCTTTTTCTGATAGGGTCGCCACAGTTTCTACAATGATGGCAGAGAGGACAATGCTAAGCTAACCGATAGTCATACCGGCCCAAAGTACAACGAGACAACCGGTGTTGTTTTAAAAAAAATACTTGCTTTCAAGCAGTCGTGTGTAAACATGTAAAGAAATCCACACTGATGAAGCCACGGCCGCTGCTCTGCTCTCTGAGGGTTTAAACATCACTGCAGCTTTAGTTCGGTTCACTTTCACAGGAACACATCTCTGAAAGTCACCGTGACACGACTGTCAGAGTATCTGGCCACGACTTAGATACAAATTTGATTGCAACTTCTAAAAAAACACGTGTGTGCAGTGACAGAGCTGGAGGTGATACAGGAGTGGTGACTACATTAAAGCAGGGATGTGCTCTGATAGCTACGATCATTTAGCTGTTGATTAAATACCTGAATTCGTTAAGCTCTGTTTACAGGACAGAAAATGAGCTGCATTCATCCTGGAACTCCTCTTTTCTGACAGTTGTTTCAGCTGATTCTCCTCTCTGATCAGTACACAAACAGGTTCAATAAGTGGATTAAAAAATTTACAATTAAATACACAAATGCCATACTGGAATCACGTTAGATGGGGAAAAAGCTAAAATCCTACATTAGAAGGTCTAAAAATAAGTGATAGGCTGTGGGTGCAATAATCAAGCTTAACTGTGTATTATATGTATTGTATGTTTAATGTTCAATGTCAAAATCCTTTGTTTAAATATTTAAACTAAAAACTCATGTTATTTTAGATAAAGACCAGCGGTTCGGACTCAGCACTAGCACAACAGCTAATTCGCCTCCAGGTAGCAACCTCCCATACTGAAAGTTTCAAGTTTTGCAGAGGATTTAGATCGTGCAGTTAGACGCTGCTGCTAATTTTTTACCATGAATTAGCCATTTTATTCTAGTTCTCGCGTCCTTCCACCAAAACAGTTCCAACGGTAAGTATTCTGAGGGAACACCATCACTGTATCCTGGGCTTAGCTCCACTCATAGCAACTGTGGTAAAAGAAATGTAAACAAGTCAGAGTGTTTTTATCCTGTAGCACAATGATAATATGTACAGCCAGACCATTCTCTGTCTATGCGGGGCTACAATCCTGTTAGTCTAGTCATCGGATATAGTCTGCATGTATAATTGGCCCTACATTTCATGTGGCTTCCAATATTTTTGTGTTGCTGTTTTCATATTCCCCTTCACTCGAGGAAACAACAACAATCTCCCTTCCACGCTGAAATTTTCAAGTTTTGCCCTGCTAATTTTTATGGTGAATTATCTTTTAATGACATCTTTTAATTTTAATGACAGTTCTCACCTAAGAAACAACGGCACACGTCATTATTTTAAGGGGGCACCATCACTACATCCTGTGCTTAGTTCCTCTAAAAACAAACGCGACTGTGTTTAAAGAAATATGAACAAGTCAGAGTGTTTTTTTCCTCCTATAGCGGAATGATAATATGTACAAACAGACCCGTATTTAGCTACGGGAGACTACGATCCTTTGAGTCTGACTCATATAAGGCTGCCACTGGCCCTGCATTTCATGTGGCTTCCAATATTTTTGTGCTTCCATTTTCAAATTCGCCTTCACCATGAGTATGAAAAACAATCTCCCTGCCACAATGAAAGTTTCAAGTTTTATAGAGGACTTGGATTACGTAGTAAGGAAGCCTTGCTAGTTTTTTTCAGCGAATTAGCCACTTTGTTATTCTCGCATTCCTGTATGCAAATTTTTGACTTTTTTTTTTGGCCTTATTAGATAGGTACAGTTGAGAGGCTGACAGGAAAGTAGGCGGAAGATATGCAGTAAAGGGCCCTGAGCAGGAATCAAACCCAGGCCACTGCATCTGGGACTAGCCACTGCATCTGGGTCATCCGCTCAACCAGTTGAGCTTTCTGGGCACCCCAAATTTTCCACTATTTTGAGGGGGCACCATCACTGCATCCCGGGCGAAGCCACTCTAAAAACAACCGTGACTGTGTTTAAAGAAATACAAACAAGTCAGAGCGTTTTTTCCCGCTGTAGCAGAATGACAATGAGGTGAGGTCAGATCATTCTAGAATGGTCTGACTAACATCCTGTAGGACCTATTGAGTTTTGTTTGGCATCACAGATTAGGGCCTGAACATGCTTGATTAGATGAAGCCAGAACAAAGAGCAGAGCAGCAGTCACCGTTCACAGTCAGAACATACTATAAGAGGTGTATAAGAACACGACTGTGCTCGGCTGCATGAACAAAACCTCCACGACTGCCTCCTAACAGCTCCATGACTCATTCCTCCTGATAGCATTTCAGCCGCTGTCTGCTCTTTGGTTTCCACCTCCCTGATTTCTTTCTATTTCAGTGTTAACTGTTTCCTCTGAGTCTCTAATAAAATCACTAAACATGTTTGAGCACTGAGAATGAACAATGAAGCTGCTAAGAAGCTGTAATCTGATAAATGTGATATTTTCTCAGTCGGTTGTAAACATAAGGTCCGGTGGCCCTTTGGGGGGCCGCTGAGGGGCCACTGAGTCAGCTGCTGTGTTTAAACTAAAGAGTTCGTCTCTCGTCGTCACCGCACCGCGCCGCCTGTCGCCATGGTGATCTGCCACAGTCAGATACAGTGGGGGAGTTCGCCACTGAGTGTCGTCAGGCGTTTTCAGGCACTTCCTCGTCCTCCCTCTTGTCCTCGCCTGGCCCCGCCCCTGCAACAGTTACCACAGCAACACGTGAGCTCACCCAGAGTTAAAGTTTACCAAGTGTTTGTGTTTTTAACGTCACGCTCGTACCATTCCAGGTCAGGTGATCTACGGGGTCAGGTGCCTCGTCGACTTGTGTTTCAGGTGGGGTGTCGTCGGAGTTCTGTGATTGGTCAGAAGCGTGTCCATCGGCGACAGTGTGGCTGGGCGAGGCTTGTGATTGGACCTCGGTGTTCTCTTTCTCCTCTTGCTCTTTATCGGCCAGCTCTGTTCATGACCGACACAAAGCAATAGTTAAGTTTAAACGGCAAAGGTTAGTCAATTAATACACTTGACAGATTAGATCAATTAGCAAACATTTGGATAACCGCTTAATAATTTTATTCAAAAAATTCCCCAGATGCGATTGTTCCATCATCTCAAATGTTCCCGAAGACTTTACGCTTCTGCCAATATGACGTCCAGTTTATTGTAAAAACTCAGCTTTACTTTAAACACACAGCTGCAGTTGTACATGGTAGTTTTTCTGCTTTTCAAACTGTTAATATTGCTGTTTAAATTACATTAAGGTTATAATATAACTACAATTATTTTCTAGAACAGGGGTGTCAAACATGCGGCCCATAATGTTGTTGAAATTGAATTCATTTTTCTTAAGAAATTTCAGGTTGTTCATGATGTTTTATAAAAAGATAATTCCTTAAATGTGAACATTTTGCACTGAAACAAAGGAAAAATTTGGAGTTGTGGCTATTTACAGGTTATTATGCTGTGATTTTACTGGTCCGGCCCACTTGAGATTAAATTGGGCTGAATGTGGCCCCTGAACTAAATGAGTTTGACACTGTTTTTGTAGAAGTATGTTTGTAGCCGTCTAACAGGCTTCACTATTGGTTGTGCACGTTGAGACTTTAATTAGTTAATTAGTTATAGCCACTCAAATTCATTGATTTATTTCGCCTTTCCAGATTCCTGCTTAACATAGTTTTTAGTTCTGCATAAATTATGATGTAGATTTTAGTGTGAAGGAAAGAATAACAAGATGAAAATGGTAACGTGTTAAACAGAGTGCAAATTGGGACGCAAAGAGACACAGTCCATTAAATTATGCAAACAAATGGACATTTTTCTATTCAAGGCTCTGTAGGGGTTCCTACATCTTTTGTTTTTCACATGGAATAACATCAGTGGAAGTTTTTTAAGATGAAAAATCTAAAAAAATGTGCTTTGTAATACAAAAACTCACCTTTTTTCCGTTTAAAATAATTGCGCAAACATTGCATCACACATCAAAGCAGACGTAGGGAAACGTTGAAGCAGTTTACATGAATGGGTTTTCAGTTTTGTGTGTGTGTGTGTGTGTGTGTGTGTGTGTGTGTGTGTGTGTGTGTGTGTGTGTGTGTGTGTGTGTGTACCGTGCACAGAAAGCTCCTTCCACCGGTCCTTGTTGCTGGCGATGACACCAGACAGGTGGAGCCTCAGAGTCGGCAGGTCGATGGCCGTCAGAGAGAAGTCCATCTGTCCGTCATCGCTGTTGCCGTGGCGACCGCTGCTGTGTCTCTGCACCGACTCCACGGTAACCGAGCCGCTTCCTGTAAGACTGGAACAGAGCAGAGCATCTCAGCGCTGCGTGCCGTTAGCGCTGGATGTGGAAACAGATCTAATTTAAATTCACTGATTTCTGAATTTCTTCTCCTCTAACGGCAGCATGAGGAGTCGTGGTACCTGGACCTCCTGTTTCCAGTCTCTCTGGCCTTCCTGTCCTCTTCTATCAGAGGACCAATCACCTTCTCCGTTGTGTCAATCAGAACGCTGAAGGTCGGCTCCACGATGAAGTCTATGAAACCTGCAACCGGAGAACGGCGGACAGATGGAACAGAGGAGGGAAGGTAGAAAATGTAGACAAAGAGCAACAACAGAAATGATAAACAGGAGTTTGTCTTCTTCTTAAAACCTAACGATTCACCCATCGATTACTGATCAGGACCGGGTTGCAACAGCTATTTGTTTGCTAAGTTTGTGCGTCAAGTCCTTCCAAGGTTTTCCTGATTCTTCTGTTTAATTTGGTAAATTATTTAGTCTGGTTGCTAAGTAACATCTGTAGCATCGTCTAATCAAAGACTAAGAGTGAGAATTGAACAGATATTGGTCCAGTGTCGCTGTTAAATGTTAAAATAACTTGATGTATTATTGTCTTTTACTCTCTTTTACTTCCTGGTGCTGTGATTGGCTGATGGTGGTTCTTACCTATCTGTGATTGGGCGATCATGGTGGCTTTGCGGTCACACAGAGGAGAAAAAGGAAGGCCAAGTTCCACCTCTTTGTCTCCCTGGAAAACATACAGTCACCAATCCGTTGTTATATTCAATTCTGAGTGCTATTTCTGTCCATTTTTTTTCCCACTTCAATCAGTTGTTTGAGCTTCCATGCACCTGTTTTCATGCACATTTTTGATTTGCATATAACAAATACAGATAAACACAGCAAATAAATGATATTCTTTGTGTTTAGTGGCTAGACAACATTAGTTTTCTTTTGCAGATGTTCTCAAAATCAAGTTAAAATTTGGTTGTAAACTCAATTTCTGGTAAAATAAGTGAATAAGATGGTCAAGACAGCTGGGGAAATTTTTTTGAGTAATGTTGCTAACAGACAGACAGACAGACAGACAGACCAACGCTGATCGTCACATAACTGCCCCTCCTTGGTGGAGTAATGAGGGAAGAGGAGGCACAGACACATCTGATGATCAGTGGGCAGGTGGAGGCAGGAAGATACTGAAGGAAAAAGAGCGTTTCATTCATTTACAACGGCTAACGCGGAAGTAGAGCTGTAAAATTAGACGAATATGAATCACAATAAGGATTTTAGCTTCGCACCACTACACGAAGACTATCTACTGCAGTATTTACACTTAAAATGCGATCTTTCTTGTGAAATGCGGAGCGCACCTACGTATACCACATGGGACAAATCTGACATTACAACACCCTAGTTTAAGTGTTTTCAAGGTCTTTTTCTTGTGATATATGTCTATCAAAAAGCAGATATTCAGCAAGTGATGTGTTTTGCTGCTCATGCATTTACAGGTGTATTACTTATTACTGTGTATTTACAGATATACACAGCTGTGAACAGTTGTTCTTATTATATTAAGTCAACAGTATATCATGACAGTCCTGAGTTTCCAGCGACTCTGTCTACTTTGCATTTTGGTTCATTTATAGATTTATTATTAGGTCTTCTGAAAATATGGCTGCTAATTAGTGCAGCTCTACTAAATCTTACAACATGGTTTATTTCCTTGGGTTTGGGAAAAGCTAAATAGAAAGGCAACAAAATCTTTAAATTTGGTTTAACTTAACCTTCACAAATGCAAAAAACTGATGATTATATGATGGTTTTAGCGTCCATCGTTAATGCTGTCTCTGTAAAGCAACGCATTTCACCTGTTTTCATACATTTTAGCTCATAGATACAACTTCTGATGGTGCATAATTATTAAACTGTTATTTTAACACCTATACATCTTGCCATCACATTACTCACAGCTCTCTGTTTTATCACCCCACGGTACATCACAGATTTTTCACAGATTTTTTTTTTAGGGGTCACGTGGGAAGTATTTACTGGATTTTCTCTGAAGAAATAAATGCTGCAGTGAATATTATAGAACGAATTGAAGGAAGAATAGTTTCCCTGAAGATTTTGGAGCCAAAATCACCAGAAAATGATCAGAGTTTAAACTAAAAAGAGCAAGTGGATTTTTTTTAGCCAGTTTTGTTAATTGGGGGTTCATTTACTCAAGCTTAACCCTCCTGCTAGGTTTGTTTCTAAGGAGCAGCGATGATGCTTCAGAGTCAATTAATCATCCAAAACTGTCAGAAACCAAAAAATCCCAGTAGACATGTTTATATCTCATTATTAACTCCATTAATAACCTTTGCTGTCAATAACAGTGGTGTTCTTTGCCTCTCACAGATCATGCTTCAGTGGGGATAATTCACTCGTTTCTCATTAAAAATGCATGGTTAAACTTTTCTTAATGCACATTGGAAAGACCTACATATAAAAGTGGGAGTGATCCGATCAACCACTTCTGGTTGTTCCGAAGTCGAGGCTTAAATCTAAAGGTGACGGAGTGTTCTCCATCAGGACCTCTGCTTTGGAATGATCTGCCTGAGGAGATGAGGCCTGCAGAGTCAGTAACTTCCTTTAAATCACTTCGTAAAATCCACTTTTATAAACTTGCTTTTATGTGAAGATTACTTTTAGCTTTATTTAGTCTGAGTTTTCTATTTTGTATTATGTCCAGTTTATTTTAGATGTTCTCTCTTGTTTTATTTTAATTTTAGTTGCCTGGTTCGTTGGTGTGATGAAACAGGCAGCTCTAATTCTTTAATTCTTGCATTTTTTGACTTTTAATTTTAACCCTCATTCTTTTCCTTTAATTTTCAAACTGTCCTAGTTGCCTTGTTTGATTTGCGTGCTAATCAAGCTAATTATTCATTAAATTTATTATCATTTTTACTATTTCTTTTAATTTACTGCTCTGATTTCTCCCATATCTTGCTTGATTGCATTTGACTGTCAAAGCAATTTGTGAATGTTGTATTTAAGGGTGCTATAAAATAAAGCTATCATCATTATTATGAAAATGAGCAATTGGATTTCTTTTTAGCGAGTTTTGTTAATTGGGATTTCATTTACACAAGCTTAGTAGATACTTTTGTTTCTAAAATAAGAAGAAAGTGCATTGATTTCTGTCACTGCTTTGACTGTTTCTGATTGATAGCCTGGTTACTGTCGTCTGAATCACCCCAAAAAGGTCCATTCTGAGCAGGAAAGCCCTGCACAAGATGACTGTGATTTACCACCTCAAAAAAAAAGCAGATTTAGAGTTGAGTCACTCTTTAAACGCAGAGCTCCACTCTTCGTTGCCAGCAGGCCTCAATATGTGGAATCCTGTTTTCTAACAGACCTGCCATATGGGAGCTCAGCTACGACGGGATGATCACAGCTTAGTGAACGCTCACTTATTCTGCCGTTTGACGCTGATCTCAGTTTTGCATTATGAAGTTCTTTTACTAGACTCGACGTGCGTCTTCGTGAGGACAAATCGGAGGCTTGGATTAAGGATTGGGGTTCGGTAGAAACATGAGCACCTGTCTGAAGAACTCCTCCATCAGACTGTGAGTCCAGCGGTAGTGCAGCGGCCAGGCTTTGGCAGGATGACTGATGTCTGCAGCGTGAAGCATCAGAGACAACGCCTTCACTTTGTCGATACTGTGGAGACAGAGATGACAAAATAACCTCATTAAAAAATGTACTCATTATAGAAAAGCTCTCTTGTCTTGAGGCCCAAAAAGTCAAGCATCTCCTTATTTAATTGTTGAGTTGATTAATGACGCACATCCCTAAATCAGAATTCTCTTCTCCTGTATATTATCGCAAGTTTCTTCCTGCTGTGTTTTGAAGATAGTCCTTCTTAATTTCACAAGATTCTCCGCTGAGGAGAATTTCAACGACCAACTACTGAATGCATTCTCAACCTTAATGTTATTTACATTTTATTTTATTGCCATACGTAAACACTGAAGAACTTTGTGACGGTTCTCATTCTACAGTTGCATGCATGACCTTTTCATCTTTTACAACAACTCAGAAAATCCTCTGCAGTTTCTTTCTTTTATTTATTTTAAACCCAAGGGCTTTTTTAAAAAAATTTATTCTATTATGCACAAATCAGTGTCCAAATAGTCTTTTCTGGAAAACACCAGAGAAAAAACAGTAAAATATTCAGTTTTTTATGTTTTAAAATAGTAGAAGACACAACATGAAGGAAATAAGCAGTCAGCACCATGGCTGATAATTTCCATTACCGTAATTCAAATAAAGTGCAAAAAATGTGGATTACTTTACATGTTAACTTTAAAAAAAGAAGAAGAAGAAAAAAGGTCAAAACAGTAAATAATTCCCATGTGCTAATGTTCACAGCTAAATTTCCCCTTTACTGCATTTAAATCTGAAAAAAATAACACACTGTTTTCAGATATTTGCCGTTATTGTCACTGTTTTTACAGTTTCTGAACAATATGGTGTTCACTTTTTTGTTTTTCTTTTTTTTATTAGATTTTTGAAAATAAAAAAAAAGTTTTCCATGAAAACTCACACTTTCATTCATGTGCTAACATAACTGCACAAGAGTTTTCTAATCATCAATGAGCCTTTCAATACCATTAGCTAACACAATGTAGCATTAGAACACAGGAGTGATGGTTGCTGGAAATGTTCCTCTGTACCTCTATGGAGATATTCCATTAAAAATCAGCTGTTTCCAGCTAGAACAGTCATTTACCACATTAACAATGTCTACACTGGATTTATCATTCATTTAATGTTATCTTCATTGAAAAAAAACTGCTCTTCTTTCAAAAATAAGGACAAAACTTTTGAATGGTAATGTAGATATACAGTGGGGTCCTTGACTTATGTCGGAGTTCCATTTCTACAGATTGACGTGAGCCGATTTTTGCCGTAAGTTGGAACTCCAGTGAAAATGTAAACAAAGCCGTTATGTGCACCGTGATATGAATTATTTAATCAGTTCTTTGGAAAAGTCATGAATACCAATGACTTTCATGCATGTATGAGTCATTTTACAAGAAGATAACAGAATACGTTGCACTGTTTTTACAACTTGAGCATTTTATTATATCTAGTTTACTTCCATGGAGATGGCTTTCCTTTTCTTTGAAGCACTGCCATCAGAAGAGTCTGATTTACACTTGGGAGCCAAAATGAAGGACAAAAAGTTAGCGAATGTAGCACAATCCAAGGTAGCGTACAACCGGCGAATCTGAACAAAGCCGTCCTATATCTCCACGTGACAATGTATTCATCCGCTCCACTCGCCAACTAGTTCCACATGACTAGTTGTGATGTAATGACGAAACACCGTACATCGTAAACCAAGGACCCCCTGTATATATGTGTATATATAATGCAAATTCTTTATACTGCTTTCAGTATTTCAGCTAAATTTCAGCTAAACATGTACCCGAGGCTGCACAGTGACGTACAGAATCTGCTCTGCTACAGTCTCCTGTATGTTGGCTGAGCAGATGTGTGTCTTTTATCGTGTGTTTTGACGGCGGTGTGCAGATTGTACAGTTGTCCTGCTGCTGTTGCAGCAACACAAGCAGAACCAGCATGTTGACAGGCTGATGACAGCGTCTTCCCCAAAATCCCATCCAAGCGTGAGCTGAGAAGCGTGACAGCTCTTCCCCCCCCACCAGCTCCTCCACACCTCCAGCAGCTCTGACAAACAGAGACGGGGAGCTAAACTCTGCTCACACTGTGTTCCTGTGAAAGCCCCAACAGGCCGATCTGCTCCAGCAGCCTGCAGGACCTTATGCTGGGCCGATTCACCAAACTCCCACTCCTCGTCTCCATCAGATGCACGAGCCTCCAACTCTCTGCCAGAAAGCAGAGTTCAAGTCTGTACCGTGCTGCAGAAGAAGCCGATTTTCCAAGTTTCAAAGGTTAAAAAGTCATTTTTTTGTTGTTTTTTTGGTCGTGATGAATATAAAATAGTTGAAAGGATCTGCAGGTGTAGGTTGCAGGTGTTAAATGTGAGACTTTCTGAGATTGAATTTAAGACCTTTTAGAAAACATGAAACACTCGCATAAAAAACATATTTTCACTGGAAGCTATTCTATTGAAACACCCACATCGGTGGCTCAAAAAGAGTTCAGCCGGTTCAGGTCTGCTGTGGCTGCAAACACTGAGACTTATGTTACAGGGAGCTTTTCTCCCACAAAGTCTAAGCTGAAGAAAGGAACAAAATAACAGAAAAAGCTTTTCATCAGCATTCATGATACTATATCTACAAGTCTTTCGGGTGATCTTATCTCTGCGGCAGGCTGCAGTCAATCTAAGGCAGTTATCCTGATCCAGCTGGATTCGCTTATGTCTGATGAAAACCACCAGAAAGTCCAACATCCTCCATCTGTTCTGCAGCAGGTCGCTCTTACAATGCGACAAAATGAAACATGAAAGTAATCCACTTTGCTTGCAGCTTTTATAAGATGCTTGAAAGGTGGATTTAACAAATTAGAGGTCATTCTTTTAGACCAGGGGTGTCAGACTCATTTCAGGGGCCACATACAGCCTGGTTTGATCTCAGCTGGGCCGGACCAGTAAAATCACAGCATAATAACCTATCAGTAAAATAGACAACTCCAAATTTTACCTTTTGTTTTAGTGCAAAAAAGTACATTCTGAAAATGTTCACATTTCAGGAACCGTCTTTTTACAAAATATTCTGAAATTTCTGAATAAAAATAAGTGAAATTTCAACAATATTATGCCTCATTTTATCATGGACACATTACAACTTAGTCTATCGGTGTATCTAGAACTCAACAGTATTTTTGCTTTATGATCCAAACAACTCATCAAGACCTAGAAATTATTCTAAATTTAAAGCTTCACATATTTACAATTTGCAGTTGATGTCTTCTCTGTAATTTTCACTTTGTAAAGGTGTCCTGCGGACCTTTTCTGGCCCGTGGGCCATATGTTTGACACCGCTGTTATGGACAATTAATGCTTTTACTCTGAAAGCAAACATAGGATCTGCAGACACTCTGTACTTTCTATTTAGAACCTCAGAATAAATTCACACCGCATCAACTCTGCACTGTAAATTTAGTCTGTCATTTCCACAGCATCTTGTTTCTGTCCACCTTTGCAAAGTTATCAAAACAGCTATTTTTGTCCAAAATATCCAACTACCACTGCAAGAATAGTGAGTATAAGTGAAAAATATTAAACACAGAAATGTTCCTCTCTGTGCTCAGCCACTTAGGTTAATAAAATAAAAATGAAATAAGGTCTGAAAGCCGTTTTTGGGGCTGTTGGTTTTTGTTTTTTGATCTGGAGTGCAGTCTTTTTCATCATTATGTGTGGTTAAAATAAATTAACAGAAGTGAAATAAGTGAAATCTTAAACTCTTGAGGACACATTTAGTCACATTTTTTGCATAAAACTTAATTACCTGTGTAGAAACTTATTAAAATGTGCTAAAATAATGATTTCATCTGAATAATAGAAGAGAATTATTCTCTGAAAATCGAAGAAACTCACATAAAAGTCTGACAATGTGGTTTGAAACTCGAGCCTGGTTTGGTAATGATGATAAAAATCAAACCGATCGGATGAATTAAGGCATGTTTTTCATGTCTGTTCAAGACATTGAACAAACATGAACAAGATATGTTATAATTTTATCAAATTAACCATTTTTTACAAGAAACATATTCATAATATCACAAATGTTTCTGTTATGAGACAAAATCAAGATATATTTTGAAACCAAGAAAATGTTCTCAATTAAACCTATCATTTTATTGTGCTATGATGAGAACACTTACATATAAAATGAAATAATTCAGTATATTAGTAATAATGAGAAGATATGACATTATAGCTTTTAATATGTTGTTATCCAATAAAAACAAGGTTATTAAAATGAGCAAAGAACCAATTTATGTTTTTTAAATCAACAATATTTTGTTCATCAGTTTATCGATGATCAGTAATTCATTTATAACCGATAAAGAACACATTTTACAACCGTAGTAGTTGAAACCGGTTGTAGAAATACTGACCTGTGTGTCTGCGTCAGAGCGTTCCTCATGGTCTTGATCTGCTGGAAGTGGCAGGACATGTCAGTGGACATCACCATCTCGATCACCAGAGACCTCAGCTCCCTGCCAGTAATCAAAGCACATGATCATCGTTGATCGGTTCCCATGACGAACACCTCAGCTCTAAGAACATCAGTTTATCAGCGATGTGACAGTGTGGGTGCATTTAAAGGTAAATCCTCATGAATTAAGCATTAAAGTTTAGGATAAAAGCTCGGTATGAGGTTCAGAAATATCTAAAAGTCAACCTAATGTTTCTGTAATAGATGTTTCTGAGGACATTTTTTAAAAGTGAGGACATTTAAGATCTTCAGTTCAGGACAGACTTTCAAAAGACTGTCTGAAGGTTAAGATCGGGAAGGTTTCAGTTTACAGTCATTAAAAAACACCAAACTTTGTTGTGTGGACTTTTGCAGAGGCACCAAAGACCTTTCTAACCACCTGGATGTGAAAAGAATCTATTGGCCGAACTATAAAAAGATTTATAACCTTTTCTTCAGCTGTGAATCTGTTTCTGAATCAAAACACAGATGTCAATCCACTACCTACATGGATATCATTCAATTAAACTTTTCAAACAAATCAAATGCAGTATAGACTTCTTCACAAACGACCGAAAAAGCATTGGATGGTAAAAATAGAGATAAAAAGAGAGATAGATGCCATCAAAGCAGCTAAACTGTATAACACAAGACAGTCTAAACTAAGAAAAAAGGTAAAAGAGTCTTTGGAGAGTCAGGAAATATCATCAGAACAGCAGTGAATATTTTTAAATGGGCTCCTGGGTTTTTTAAAGATCACACAGTCCTATTTAAAGAACCTCTGTGAGACAAAACTGGACTTCGGCATTTAGTTGCGTTTGATAAAACTCCATTTAAACTTCTGTGTGTGCAAATAAACTTAAGTTTAGGGTAAGGGAGTGCATGTAAATTTCTCACAGAAGAACCAAAACAAATGTGCGAAAACGAACCTCCAGTCGTCCTTGTTCAGGTTGACCAGGATGTTCATGTCCTCCTCGGCCATCAGCCTGTAGGCGGCGCTGACGTGATGGTTCTCCAGCACCGACCGGTCATTGTACAAGATGGCCACCTCCGACCTGACGGACAGACACGACGTCCAATCAGAAACAATGTACAATCAGCAGTTCATATACAGAAGCTTCAATATGTTTGTGTTCTTGTTAATCTCTTGCTTAACAGATTAATTTTGTGTTTTTGCTGAGTTCTCTACGCTGTCAGTCAAATGTTTTTCATTATTTTATTATTTTTAGCCACGCTTGCTGCTCCAGGTACAACAGCATTACAGTATTTCAACATTTAGTCTAAAATTTAGTACAAAAGTCCAGCTGAACTTCACTGACTTTGGAGATAATCTTGCTTTTCTCTGTCAAGCGTCTGAGTCCACTATCTTGACATTTATTGGCTGAATCGCTGTAAAAATCGCTGCAGACATTCACGTTCCCTTCAGGATGAATTAAGACATCTTTGATATCCCTTGACTTCATATTTGCCGCAGAGTTCAGCTTTGATCTGACATTGTTAGAAGCAGCTCCTCTCTGGTTTTATCATGTAGTGAAGAGAAACATGTCCTGATTCATGAGCTGAATCCATTTTTAATGAGCTACTTCTGGATATATTTTAATTACCGCCACATCATTTGCCAAACATGAAGCATTTCTTTTTACTATCCGCTTTAATTATTCAATCGCATGCATGTTTAACCAAGAGACAGCTTATGAAGATGAATAACTATGAGCGAGAATGCTGCAGCACTGATAAGAGAGTTCGTGAACCCAGGATGATTGTATCAGTACTTTGGGGATCAACAGTTTGGTTTAAGTTTAATTAATGTTAGCATACCGACACTCTAAGCTGAAATACTGAGCGTGGTAACCATGTTAGCACTTAGCTTAAAGATGGGCCCACAGATATGCCAGCACACATGTCAACTCTTGGTCTTGTTTATTTGGTATCAGCTGATATTTTTCAAATTTAGATTAAAGACAAAATCAACGCCGTTCCACAACAGGAACTAGTTGCAGACTCAAGGTGGTGCAAACATTACACGATTGGCCCCATAATCACCCATTTTAGCCTTGCTGTTGCTGTTGCACCTGCTCTGGAATGCATATTTCTACTACTTATCTCTTCAAAAAAACATCCCTGAAAGAGGTTCTACAGAGCCAATCCTGCACGCATCAGTAGCGGGTCGTCCTGAACTGAAGAACCCTCTTAGATGAGAAGATAAACGTCTTTAAGAACCAAAAAAGAGAAGTCCGGTTGCTTGCTGAAGCTCTTAGAAATACCATGGCCTATTTGACTGAGAATCTACACAGACATTCTACATTGGTGATTTAAGTTGTGCTAAATAGTCCCTTCTGTGTAACTTAGCTTATTGTCAACTTAATATAATATGGAATAACCTGGTTGTGCTGTTGATGTTACCTGGTGTGGATGTGGAAGTTGTTGGTGGTTCCTGTGTGTTCGAAGTCGTGAATGGCTGCAGCGAAAACCATCGCGAGAATCTCCAGCTCGCTGAGCCAGTGCTGCAAAAACACACATACAGTTAGCTAAGACGGTTAATTAATACATAACTGTCAACAAAGAGCCTGACACTGAAAAACTGATACCTGTTTGTATGTTTGTGTTTGCACTTCTGTCTTTGTGATAACATTTTTGGAAAATTAGGACAATTTGGTCAGTTTACACTTTGGGACAGACTCTTGAGTGGACTGTTTTAGGGTTCAGACTAGGTTTAAAGGGTTAAGATAGACTCGCAAAGTCAGACCACTCTCCAGCACTGGCACAGCACTATGGAGAATGGTCTGGCTGCTACTCATTATTACTACAGAGGCAAAAGAAAACTCTGGATTGTTTGTATCTCTTTAAATCAATCACAGTAGTCTTGGGTGGTGAAAAGGCCTAGAATGCAGAAAATTTGTTTCTGCAAAACAGCTACGGGGGAAATATTTGGTGGAACACTTGAATGAAGGGGGGCGAACACTGTCCTTAAAATGGATAATTCAGCCAAAAACTTTTTAAAAATACCTGCTTTATTACACAAATCAAATCCAACACAAAACTTAAAACCTTCAACGTTTCCCCATTTTCAGAGACAAGGTTCCTAATGAGAGAAGTGGTCACATCTGGAAAGTAGAGTTTCTGATGTGGTTAGAAGAACTTCACTGGTTGAACTCGTCAGATACTTCAAAACCAATGAAAAACAGTTTTGTGTTGACAGTAACAATACTCTTGTATTTGTCTGAGAGAGATTCATCTGGATATATTATGGCTTTCTCAATGCTGCTATAGATGAACTTAACAAGCAACCTGTCAGTGTTTTGTGTGTTTTTTTAACATCATCGGAATCAGATTCATTGGTGAAGTATGTGAAGAAATGCAAAGAATTTGACTAGTGTTTTCGGGTGTTTGTGTTACCATCAGTCCGGTGTGTAGCATCAGGAAGTGGGCGGTCTGAGTGACGTCGGCAGCATGGATCAGGTTGTGGTAGGGGTTCCTGTGTTTGCTGTAGCCGTTCTCCAGAGCCTCAACAAACTGCACCAGAGCCTGCACTGGGATCTGAGCACAGGACTGTAGGTAGTACAGGTACTACACATAGACTGCATGTAAAAGATGGATGTAGCCACCATGACGTCCCCAACTGCTGTTTCAGAGCCTCCAGTTTGGCATTTTTGCTGTTGCCATCTTGGTTACAAATGGATGTGATTGAAACCCTAAAACAGACTCGGCTTTACTGTTCATTATTCTCTAAATGGGGCTAAAATTCACAAAATGAACATCATACTGCACTGAAGGAGACTTGCAACTAGTTATTGAGACCAAAAATCCACTGGGATAATGTTTACTGACATAACAAACCAAGGGAGAAGCAGCATCATTTTCTCATAGACTTCTAAAGTGTCAGACTGTCAGAGGAGTCGCCCCCTGCTGGTGGTTAGAAAGAATACACATTTAAAGTATGTCTGCATTGGCTATGTATGTACAGTCCACGCTGTTACACTATGACCTCAACTGTCTTTTACATTTTTTATTTGTTGAAACGTCCTTCCACCACCTGCTCCCTGAATGTCAAATGAATATTAATCAGCACATAAACAAGCAGCTGAAGGTGCAGTCAAAGTCAAACCGTGAATTAATATGAATGAATACATTTACAGATGGTGAAACTTTAAAGCAGACTCATCATTATATTGGGATTTGGGGATTTTATGCCAAATTTTGAAGGTTTCAAGCATAAAATTATGAAATAGGCATCGTATAATTATGAGAAGTGGGTTCTTCACCATTTTTCTGTTAGTGATTTTTTGAGAACTGCTCTCCATTGTTTTTTAACGTATTGTACATACAGCCTTGTAATTAGTGAGCTTTCGAGATGCTGGTATGCAGATTTATTTGGTCTCACAGAGAGGTAAGCTAGCTGTTTCACCCTGTTTACAGTCTTTGTGCTAAGCTAATAGGTTGCTGGTGGTTGTCAGTTCATGGTTGGTTTTGGATTTTAAAAATGTGATTGCAGCTTCAGACTTTTCCACACAGAGATCTGCCCACCTTAGCTCCACCCACGTCGACATTAGGCTCCACCCACCCACAAGGTGTTAGCAATATTAAGCTGTGTGTACCCTGAACCTGTTGATGAGGTCATAGCGGGTCAGCAGGTCATAGACCAGGAACTTGAGGGCGTGATCTCCGGTGCCCTCATGGAAGGAAAAGACATCAAAGGACCACTGATCCACCTCCTGTGAAACATTAACCATCGGATCATTGAATGATATGTGATAGTACAGTATAGATACAGCAGGTTTATGTCAGATCAAGCTGCTCAGTCGGTGTAATGAAGACGTGTGCCAGTAGAGGGCAGCATCCTAATAATGTTTGAGGAGGAGGTGAGTCTGCAATTAAATTAATGACTGTGATTATTCATAATTACATTTCAAGTTGGTCGCAACATGATTCATGTGCCTTTTATCACAAGAGAAGCAGAATATTTATAGACGTAATTAGATTTATTTCAAGGTTTGCACAGGAAGACCTGAGGACATGTATCACAACACAAACCATCAATCTACATTTTCATTTTCTACCTCGTTGAGTCTTTATTTACCTCCTCCTGTCCTTCCTCTATTTTTCATTTTCCTCATACATCTCCTGCTTCCTGTTATCTGTCTCTCTTCCTTTCAATAGTAATTTTCTCTACCCCCCTTTCAACATCCTTCTTCAGTTCATGAACCTTATTTCCCCTAGTTCTTTCCTTTTACACCTTCATTTTTTCATTCCAATTCTCTTTTTCTTCTCTGTTTTCCTTTTCTATCTGTTTCCTTCATCATTGCTTCTTGCCATCTTTCTTTGCCTCTTCATTTTCTTTTATACCTTTATATTCCTTTCAATTTTCTAATTTTCCACCACTCCACATTACTTTTCTTGTCATATCTCCTCCTTTTCCTAACTTTTACACTCTTCTTTTGTTAATTTTTATATTTTATTTGTCTCCACTTTTTGTTCTCCTTTATTCTGCATCTTTCTTTGCATCTTACTTCTGGTTTGTACCTCCTCTTTTTCTTTTATACCCCCTTCTTTTCATTCTACCTTTATTTTTCTTCTGCAACTGTCTCCCTACCTCTACCGTACTTGTTTTCATATATCTCCTCCAATCTTCCACATTTGATTTCTCTTTTTCCTTCTTTTCATATCTGCTTACTTCCTTCCTAAACTTTTACCGTCTTCTTTTTCATCCCTGACGTTGCCTCCTACTTTCATTTTCATCCCTTTCCTCTCTTTCTTTCTTCTTTTTTTGGTCTCCAACATTTCCTTTTCAGCATCCTTCTCCACTTCCCTTATCTATTTTTTACTTTTCATCCCCTTTTCTTTCCCTTTATACCTCCCTCTTTTCATTCATACATTATTCATACATTCATTCATCTCTCCTCTCTCCTTTTCTTCTCTACTTTATTTTCCTTTTCTACCAATTTCTTTCCTCATTTTCCTTCGTCTGCCTCCTCATTCTTTATTTTTCTTTGCTGCTACTTTTCTCTACATATCTACTGCCTTCACTTCCTCCTCCTTAACTTTCACGCTCTTCTTTCACTCTATTTCATTTTCCTCCACTTTCGCCTTCAGGTTTCTGCAGAAAGCAATACCGAGCTCTGCCTGAAAAGGCTGGTTTTGATTGCTTTTTGACTCCTAATCAAATGTCACTTTGTGCTAAGTGGACTGCGGCAACAGTTTTTACCTTGAGAGCTGTCAAAGCCGTGGGAGGGTAGGTCAGACCCGCCATGTTGGACGTCCGTCTGTACATCCTGTTGTCACACACACAGATAAAAATATCAAATCACTCTCAGATACAGACAGAAGCATGCAAACACACACTTCTTGCACAGACCCCCCCCCCCCCCTCCTGCTGCCCTCCTCCTCAGTTTGCGACCAGGATGGACTGTTTGTTACCACGGCAACCACGTTATAAACACACACACATAACACTCGGCGCGAGCGCTGCCTCGGTGCAGGAGATATTTTTTGATTTCATGCGTCATTAAGCCGCAGCAGATGAACTGATACTGTTCTATCAGTGCGAGTCATTTACACTCTAATGATGTTGGACCTCATAGTTCCCCTATATGATCTCCAGCTCGCTCGCACACTAACATTGTTACACTTGGCGTTCGACCTCGTAATCACATCTGCAGTGAAGTTGGACGGATGTTTTCTGTTGTTTATTTTGTAAAAAAAAAAACAAAAAAAACAATGGCTGTTCTGTCTTCAGGTGCTCCAGATTCCTGCTCAAGATAAAAAAAACTGATGTGACTCAACAGCTGAGAGTGTAACTCATGTTTGAGACCATCATCTGACAGGACTCAGGAGGCACCTGTCTGCCTTTTTATCGCTACATGGCTCTTTGTCCCAAGCTCCAAAAGTGGCAAAAGACATAACAACAAATAAACTGCTAAAATACATCCTTGTTATGACATGACAATTCAGCGGTGAATGTTTGAGTAGGTCTATGCACAAAACAACTTGGCTAAGTTTTAAGAAAATATGGTATTTTTGGTTAAAATAAGTACTTGGTTGAGATCGTAGACACTTGGTTAAAGATCATGTTAATGTTAGAAGTAGGGCTGGTCCGAATAGCAGCTTCTTACCACTGTCACGGCCGAATATTCGGACATTCGGGTCCAGCCCTAGTTAGAAGACGTATTATCAGGGCAGTAGGCAGTAAGTAAGATTCCACTTTAAAACTGCGGTGTACTAAAGACAGCCTCAAAAACACAGATTCAAACTTCCAGATTTTTATGCGTATCAAAGCTAAACAAACAATCGTGTTAGTGTACATGGTGACGTTTTCTCTATCTTTTTCCTTCTATAGAATCATTTTTCAATTCAAACATGTATGGCTATTATGAAAATTACTGTATTTGATGAGTGAATGTTCTTATTCATTGTAATACTGTGTGATGTGTGCTAAAAGAGGAACAAGGACACAAGCTGCTCACACACGAGTTTGAAGGATAAGAAACCAGTTCTAACCGCCTGCCTGTAGCAACCTAGAGATAAAACATATCGAGACCTGTAACTCATGTTTATCTGTCTGTATAAAAGCTGTGCTGTTTTCACCCTTCACCAGTCACTTGCTCAGACTGTGTTCTGTTCATGTTGATTCCTTGCACAAGTAAAACTTTGCTTTGACTTGAGAGGTGACTATTAATGATATTAATGATTAATGAGCATTAATTTGGAGAAGTCAGGACTCCACTGAAGAATTTTCCTGACAATGGCTGAATTACTCCAATATTAAACCTGACATTGTGTTTTTGAAAAGAGTTGCATGTGAGCTGGTGTGCTGGAGCTGCGGTGACAAACACAAAGGTGGGGACTTCTTAGACCTGCACAGTCTAGATGAAGAAACTTACACCTCAACCATTCTAAGGCAGGAAAAGAATCCTTTTCATGGAAAAAACAATAAACTTCTCTATATGCAACTTTGATACTCAGAGATTAATTTTTAGAGGTTTAATCAATGTCAGGAGAGGGAGTTTAAGATGAGGAAACAGAAGAAACACTGATTTCTAGAATGTTTTTTAGTTGTTAAACCAAAAGAGGGGAAAATCTTGAGAGCAAGAAAAGGTAAAGTTTTGTGTCTTATTAGTAATTGTCATACAATGTTTTGATCAATAGGGTCCCCTGCAGACACTTTCCAGGAAGAAAATTAAAAATATAAACAAGTAAGTAAAAATCTAACAAATAAATAATGAGTGACGCTGTGAGTTGCCAGTTGTTTGCGATACTTCAGCGCCTGATTATTTATCTGATTGGTCTTCAGAAAGTGCCTGAAAAGCTTGCAACGCTGCACAGAAATTACTCATACAAATATGTAAATAACGGACTGTAAACAGCAGCCTCCGATGTTAAAATCCAGTGTTTAGTTGACCCATCTATCCACCCCGGCCTCCTCCCTGCACTAACTTCATTGTTTGTTCCTGTCATAATTACTACAGCCTCTAGATGGCACTCTAGTGATTGCAGAAAAACACTGGTTCCATCTAAATCTGCTAGAAGGTCACTGCTTCACAATAAAAAGCATGAATGGGCCTTAAAGCTGCTGGACAAACGAGCACAGATGCTGGATGTGAGTCACTGTTTGTGTTGCAGCTACTCCCGGAGGTGTTGGACGGTTTGAGGTCAGGACCTCTACATCAGGGTGGGAAAACTAATTCTCTGTGGAGCTGCTTTGTGCACAGCAGGGTTGTCATGTTGTAAATGCACAATATAGACAAACACAAAATGCTGATATGAAACTGGAGTCATGCCGTTGTCAAAAATGCGACTGTGTTTAGCATTGAAATGAAAATGAAGTGTCTTCTTTTAGATGATGTCTTGAAATCCATTTCTACCACTTCTCTTATTATTATTATTATTATTATTATTATTATTACTACTTCTAGTCTTGTCATTATTGTTTTACCACCTATTTTCTTTTATTCTTTTTTCTTATTTGGTTATGAGATCATTGCTTCTTTTATTATTTTATCTGGTGTTGCTGTATTGATTTATTTTGTACATCTGTTACCATGTTTAACTCCAGTTTTTCTCCTTCTGTTTCGACTGACCATCATTATGCTTTTCCTAAATATCTGTCTTTTCTTTTTTGCCTTCTCTCTGGTACTAAATAAATAAAGTTGGTGTTATTATAAAATGTACAGAGGTAGAGGCTAAATCAGGGTAAACAATACCAAACCAAAAGGGGCTACATACACGACGGTCCTCCAATAAAAAAATGGCCGCTAAGCTTGTATGTCAAATCAGGTTATTATTCCGACCTTTCAGTAAAACAATGGCTTTAGTAATTAGAAACAGGACAAAGTGAGTAAATTATGGAGCTTAGGGAGGAGTTGACTTTGAATTTTTTGCACTTTGTAGAGACAATAAAGTTTATTATAGCTACAAAGCGTGTAATTGATGCATAGACGATCTATATTCATACTGTTGCTGATCTTTTTTATGTTCCAGAGTTGACAGCTCTTTATGGAGGAAGCAGATTGTCCAAATTTAGACCTCCAATGTGGTATTTTACAGTTTTGTACACTCGTAGTCATTCTGTTACTGTGTTGTCTTTGGAGAAGGTCGGGGTGGATGGATGGGTTGACCAAACACTGGACTTTAACAGACAACTTTTACTTGTAACCATGACAGTTTCAGAATCTCAACTATGTGTTAATTAGTGCAGCCTTGATGACAAATGTCCACACTTTACCTGCGGGTTGTATCACAGTGGCCTATACGGTTGTTCAGGATGGAAAACTAAACCTAGAACAGTTATGGTTATTTACAATTCTCAGCTTGTTTGTGTATTAATAAAAAATAAGACTGTCTGCACTGAATGTCTGGGTTGATCTGTATTCATATCTGATGATCTCCATCCATCCATTATCTATACACCGCTTAATCCTCACTAGGGTCGCGGGGGGGGGGCTGGAGCCTATCCCAGCTGACTCGGGTGAAGGCAGGGGACACCCTAGACAGGTCACCAGTCTGTCGCAGGGCCACATACAAACACAAACAAGCACTCACACATTCACACCTACGGGCAATTTAGAATAATCAATTAACCTCAGCATATTTTTGGACTGTGGGAGGAAGCCGGAGTACCCGGAGAGAACCCGCGCATGCACAGGGAGAACATGCAAACTCCATGCAGAAAGATCCCGGGAAAGCCGGGACGCGAACCAGGGACCTTCTTGCTGCAAGGCGAAAGTGCTAACCACTACGCCACTGTGCAGCCTTCTATCTGATGATCTATCCCTTGTATTTTTAATAATATCCCCCCTTTTATTCGTGCTTGTTTGTCTCTGTGAGGCTTCTTTTGTATTGGCTACATGCCAAAAAGTCCCTTAGAGATATTAAAATTCACCAGGGATATGATTCACCAGAGAAGAGGTACAATATATAGCTTCATGAAATGACCTGCAGGACTTTTTTTTAAGTAAAACATGTACTGAAAATGTAAAGCACTTGATAATGCATGAGTGAATCCCATAATATATAATAAGGGAGTAATATGGTGTAGGTCACTTCAATGTGAGAACACCTGGGAGCACAAACAGCGGCTGTCTTTAATCCATGCTTTACGGTGTGCCGTTATTTTAACTCGTGATTAGGTTAGTTTCACCGGTCAGTTAACTGCTAATGGAGCCTCAAGCAGCACGGTTGCCAGCAGTTTTACACAGACCAGACACTGATTTACAGAGCTGAGCTGCTGCCTGGCATATTTAGTGGTCATTAGCACCAGTAAGAATGGGAGCCTGATTGCTGGTGTTGCTTGTGGTGGCGCCTCTTTGCATGTCTATTTATTTTCACTGCATTAAAAACCTTCACTGCAGGCTTTTAGAGAAATTAAAATGAATGAGATTTGAGGATTTTCACCACCACCTCTTTGCAGTATTTCCCAGCTTGCTTTCTGGTAGAGCTGCAAGATTATGGCCGAAATGTTAATCCTGATTGTTTTGATATATTTTGGGATTATTTGCCATGTTTCGTTATTGTAGGAACAAAATGTTGTATTGTATTTTCACATTTAATAAACAAAGAACTGCTTTTACTTCCAACAACTCTGACAGGTGTGTGAGCAAAGATTACACTGAAAAGAATTAAATGTCAATATCACAGTCAGAAAATGTACTGGAGATTAGACATAGTACCTGTTTGCACCACCAGATGGAGCCTCCTACTGGTAATGACCAGAAGAGACCATTACTTGAACTACAAGCAGGGCTTAGCTAGTAAAGGGGCACCATGACAAAGTCTTCTGTGACGGTTTATGTCAAACTAGAGCTTGTCTTTGCAAGATAAGCAGGTTAACACAAGCAATCAAGCTGTTACACCAACATATGCCACGTGTACGCTATCAAAAAGGGCCAACAAGGGGCACCCCAGTAGCTGAAATGGTTGAGCGGGCTAACCATAAACAGGGGCTATAGTCCTTGTTGCAGCTGTCATGGGTTCAAGTGTGACCCATGGCCATTTGCTGTCCTTTCCTGTCCTTTGACTCTTCTCCCCATGTTTCCTTACTCTCTCCACTTTCAAACTACAATAAAGGCTAAAAAGCCCAAAAGCCCAAAATAATAGCGCAGTACTCCGCCAAGGCTGCTCCGTCATTGTATCATTTCAGACGGCTTAAATCTTGAAAAAAATCATGGCAGAAATCACAGCATAGAATGTGGCCATTTAATATAGATGTACCCACCAACAAAATGGCCTTGTGCTGAGCTCAGGCGTGTGTTCTGCATGTGTACGTTATGTACGGATACCGAATCGCGTAGCCTAAATATGTAGCAGGCGGCAGGAATTGATGGGACTCAGAAACACACCCACAATTTAATCAATTGTTCCTTGTGTCATTTCTGACGGATAAGTCCTGATAAGTCCGCAGTGGTGGATTTGTAGTAGGATCACAATCATGTGATCATCAGCAGGCAGCCGATGTAATGTTCACTTGTTGTCATAGTTACAGTGATGCCATGCCGCTATCTCGCAATGATACAGAAATCTTTAACGAATCCGTGGATCCAGACTATAAGCAGCATCACTGCCAAAATCTAATCACTTGGTCCTTGTGTCATTCCTGACCTTCCCTGAAAATTTCATCCAAATCCGTTAGTCCATTTTTGAGTTATATTGTTAACAGACAGACAAACAGACAGACTGACAAACAGACAGACAAACGTACGCTGATCGTCACATAACTCTGCCATTTCTTGACGGAGTAATAATTTCGACTGCATTGATTTGTGTTCTTGCTTTATCAATCATTACCCTGCCCTTTATTTTTTAAGAAAACTGTAGTTGTTCCGACAATCAATCAATCGACATCGTGGGAAACCAAAATCATGATTAGCATTCAATTAATTGTGCAGCCCTACTTCCTGGCAAAAGCAACGTTTACCTCTCCACAAATATCCCAGCTTGCACCGCATGGACGATGCTCCTGAATCTCGGCTTCTCCTCGGGACGCCGCTTGGCCACACCCATCTTCCTGCTGAAGGTGCACGCCAGCCAATCGCGTACTTCCGTGGGCACCGACTCCGCCTGCAGGTCGCTGAGCTCGTCCTCGGTGTCCAACAGACGCCTGAAAAGCAGAAAGACACAGTCACAGATGGAACAACCAACAGCGACGAGGGTTTACTTTCTATACATCGGTCCATCCAGCAGCCTCCTCAGCCCCACCTGGTCTCATCGGTGTAAACAGCGTCCAGCATGGCGGCGGCCAGTTCCAGGTTCCTGCGGAGTTCCTGCAGGTCCACGACACCGCGGTCCATCTGCTCCAGGACCCCCTTCAGCCTGGAAGCACACAGTCAGTTACTGGAACATGCAGACGGCTAACGAGCAAACACAGCGGAAGATAAAGTAAATAAGACAAAACAAGCACAGCTTTTGTCTTGTGTTTTTTTGCTGAATCTGTTACAATTATGTTGTTTGGACATCTTGGTTTTATTTGGACATTTGGAGTAAGAGGACGAACTGAACTCACAGAACATGATTCCTCTACATGGATTTATGCATATTGCAGCTTCAGAAAAAGGCACTAGGATTTTTTTGTGATGTGATTCTTAGATTTAAGGGTAATGGCGTTCTTCTCTTGCAATTTTCTGCATATTATTGGTCTTTTACTCTCTTATTCTCACATCACTTTTAAAGCATCTTTTATATATTCTATTATTATACCCTACACTGAAAGTATATGTTTAATTGTATATTTTTTTGCATTTTTTTTACAGACAACTAGCCGATTGGTTGGAAGATAAGCTCTCATCTGAACAAATTATCATCTGCTACATCGACAGTCTTTCAGGATTTATCCATTATTTTTGGTTTCTGGAGGAACACACTCCTGATTATTCACAACCAAATGGAGGCTGCTATGTCTAACTTACTTAACATTTACTGAATGTTCACTCCAAACTAACTGACACCGTGTCAAAGAAGTCATCAGTGCAGCTGGATTTTGTTCAAACAGATGGCCCAAACTCAAGTACCTGCAGTTTGCATATCACAACTCAACAACCAACATTGCACATCACCTCTAAACAGTAACTTGCCTGCATTATATTCCTCAGTATTTCTTGTGTTATATCACCAGTTGATATAGTTCTATTTTTAGAAGCTATATGGGCAGGTGCATGCTGGTCTGCTCCGAGTCTGTTCTCATCATTCCAGTATAAAATAACCAGGTTCAAATGATCTAACATGCTGCAAATACAAGCTTTTTATGTTGATTTATAATTCATTCAGGCTAATAAGGCTGCAGTTGAGTAAACTCCTGTGCACTGTGGAACATTTGGTTCATCTAGAAATAAAGATGTTTTTTTTTCCCCGTGACCAATCGATTAGTTTAAGAGTAGGTTGAAGAGATTGTCGCTGATTCACTACAGCTCTAGTTTTACTCCATGTGTTGATGTTTAACTGTGAACACCAGATTATACTCTTCACCGTGTACAGACAAAATATGAACTGTGGTGGCTATAGAATTTATATGTTCATTCTTACATCTTAGGACTTGCGTGCAGCTTGTGGTGCACCATAAACTTAACAGACAAAATGATTTGTCTTGTATTTTAAGATTTGGACAAGTCACTTTTGTGCTGAAATGTTAGCTAAGCATGGTATTAACAGTTTGTTCTGCAGAACCATCAAAGTCCTCCTGCCTCTTCACAAGTGTTTTCGCTTGTTTGTTTCCTTCAGTGTTAACTTTTTTTGTTATATTCATCACATCGGAGACAAATTTGTCAGCTGGGTATGACTGAGCTGTCATCTTACAGGCGGCTGCACAGAGAAAATTTAGCTCAGCTTGACTCATTTTTTTTAAATATCCAAAAACAAGCATCAAGTTTGAAGTCCCAGAGGGAGGAGCATGTCTCTGAAGAATAGAGTTCTGCTCCTGCTTGGTTCAGGGTGGAGTCAGTTTGTTTCAGGTTTCCAAACTCGGCCTACTTCAATATCCCCAGCAGCATGTTTTACTGTGGGTTTGATCCACTGTGATACGATTATCTCTCCTTACATACACCCTCCTGTTACTGCCACTAATCTCTAACAGGGAATTCATCAACAAATAGGACATTTTCCATTATCCGCTGTGAAATGCTGCTGTGCCTCGACCAACCTGAACTGTTTGTCCTTGTTTCCCCTCCTGACAGCTGCTTCAGAGGCGCTACTTGTCTTCTTAGATGAACAACCTTCTTTTGACAGGACTTTTGCTGATTGGAGTCCTGTGTTCTTTATTTAGCAAACCCTATTTTTGTGCTAAAGCTGCAGTTCTATCACACATTGAACAAAGCCCGGCGTATTGATCTTCTGATGATGGGATAACTTCCTGTTTTGGAGGCACTTGTTCTAGTTTGTACAAGGTGTTCTAGAACTCCCGGAACTGCCCTCTTAGAAACCTCAAGTCTAGACATGACGTGACAGAGAGAAAGCAGCTCTTTGCTCAAAATAACAATCTAACTTCTGACGTTTTCACTTAATCATGTTTCCTGATATTACAGAACTACTTGGAAACTCATATTTGGTTGATTTAGTTGAACAAGCTTCTGATGGGTCGATCAAATCCATCTCTGCTTCAATGGAACTAATGGAAACTTACTACTGTGATCTCTTCCACTAATCTGATGAATTTGATCTAAAAATAGAGTAGAATCTGAGATATTACCTCATATTACATGTCAGAACTTGTGTTCCATGTTTTTAAATGTTTCTAAACCCTCAAAAACTTTCTGTCCATTTGCATTTTTTTCCTGCTTTTACAGTACCAAACACGACACTCGACTGAATGTGACTCTACGTATATAATGTAATGCTGCCTCCTGTGATCTCTGACATTCTGTACCTCACAAGAGCAACGCCAATCGCCATAAATCCTCTCTGCAGACTTCACACACCTGCTGACTGACTGATCTTCGTTCTGTGCACCCACACAGCTGCTGTCCTGTTCACACCACAGAACCAGAACGTGAAAATCTGTTTCCTCCAGATGGACCCATGACACTCTGCCTCCTGTCAATCAGCCGACACCCACAGCAAATGACGGGAGTCTCCTCCAGGAAACAAACACGCCGTCTTATAGGCTTTATACTCGCTGGTTCTCTGCCAGCCGAGACTGCAGCTAAAGCCAGTTTGAAAAGTTCTCAGACAGCCTAAACATGGAAGACTGTTTTACTTCTTCTGCATGTCCAAACATCACAAACTCAGCAGCAGCATACAATCAGCTATGCCACTGTAATGAAGTCAAATTACAGTATATTTGCTAAATTTAGACCAGAATCTAACTTTTGGATTTGTTGTTTTACCATTTAAAATGCAAGTTTAAAAAAAAAAAACTACAGGAATGACAAAGAAAGAGGTAAACCACAAGGACTGAGCTCCAGCTTCCTACAAAGTTAGTCTGTCTAGTGCAGTCTCAGCTCTTGTTAGCCTTAAATGAAGCTAATTATTGCCTTATCTAACCTGCTTTCTGTAATAAAACAATTAGTTTTGATGCTCAAACATTTAAGGAATTCACCACACAACGAAGTCAGCAAATTATTCTAATTACTACTGAGAAAAGTACAGATAATTAAAGTATAATTAAATCCTAAATAGCCTAGCTAGGTCTTAGTTTTAGCTTAAGTTGTATTTTCTGTTACTTTGTACTTCTACTCCAGTACATCTTAGAGGGAAATAATAAACTTTCAACTCCAATAAAAATATCTGACAGCTGTAGTTACAACAGAAAGCGAGGATATTGCATACAAACAGATAAAAATACTTGAAACATACTTAGCCCTAACCCTCTGTTAAATATTAAACTAGCAAACGATAACAGAAAATTAGCTGAGATGCTATTTTTATAATCAGTTAAGTTTTTTTCTGTAAAATCTCAATATTTCCATGCTTTCACTTGTTGCTGTAGTTTTGTAATGATGCTCCTTAATATTTTTTTAGCTGGTTCACTGGTTTGTGGTTTGGACAAAACAAACAATGTGACTGTAGCTCTGTGAATTTTACAAACTATGAAGTCAACTGACTGATTAATGGAGTCACATGCAAAATAGCTAAACACTGTTAGAAGGGACCATTTTATACATTGAGTACTTTCACTGTTGACACTTACTTCAAGTGCATTTTTTGATTTAGCTTACATCTGGATGGATGAGCGGATGGACGGATGGATTCGATCTTTCTTACTGCAGTATGGACAGGTGGATGGTGCGAATGTTTACAATGGAGGAGGCATAAAGACTCTGCGGCTGCGGCCAGGCATCCTGCCGTTGTCATGACATCCAAACAATTACTGTAAACTGGATGAAATCTATTTTAGTTGCCATGGGTACGGCTGGAGTCAGAACGGGAGACGCAGTGGAAGAGAGAGAAAGGACGAAACTTCAAGACTGAGATTCAAGAGATTCAAGCGTGTCGTGATGGGTTTGATTCCAATGCAGCATTTGCATAAAGTGGATTTCCTGCTGGTTCCTCCAAGTATTCAGATCATTTGCTCAACTAAAAGTTTTAATGCTGCATCGTTACATCTAAATGTCCTGCACTGAAACAGTTACAATTACTTTTTAAAGTAAAAGTATAGTGAGATAAATGTACTTAAAGCATCAACGGTCAAAGCAGAAACTGAATCATGAGGTGGAGATATTATAGAGTTGCACAATTCATCAAATATTTATCACAATCATAACGGTGGCTTTCCACTATTAAATGAACATGATCGATTTTAATATTGACAATGCTGAGTGGAGACTAGAAGCTTCTCTGTGCACTCTCAGCTAGTTAGCTTCTTCCGTAGCCGGCATGTGAGGCATTTGAGGAACCTCCGTAAATTGTGGCATCCGTTGACATGCAGATGTTCACCAAGTGAGGTGCTGTATTAGTAATTTTATTGACATTTTCCGTGACGATTCATTTTGATTCAAAAATTTGTACTTTAGCAGGAATGTAGCATAACATAAAAGTGAAAGTAAATATTTTGTTATAAAAATTAATGTATATATAATGAATAGTCATGACCTCAATATTGCTCAAAATATTGAGCAAAATTTTGATTGTCATTTTGCTTCTAATTGTGTGTGCCAATGATTTAGTGTAGGACCTGAAGTACTGGTAATTTTTATAATGGCTCAACCTGCTCATTGTTTTCTCATTGAAGTGATTGCTTGGTTTGCAAGAATTCTGAAAATAGCAATAATAATACGCAGTGACTTGTTTAACCAAAAGTCCACACCTCCAAATTATTAAAATGAACTGACAAATAATCATGTCTAAGAACCTGGAACCATGAAATGTTTGGCATTTGTCCCTGGACGTAATTCATTATTAACAGTTGCCAATTAATTTTCTGTCTATTGACAAATCATTTTAGCTGTACCTATAAACAAAACATGATAGTATTGACCAAAAGAGGTCCGACCTGTGTGGGTGTCTGGAAGTGGGACACTGGCAGGGGATCTTTTTTGTGGACTGGACTTATTCCGGTGCACCACAAAGATAATCAATCGGATTGGAATCTGACTTTGGAGGCCGAGTCCATGTCTTGGGGTCGTCGTCTTGTTCCTTGAGCAGTTTTGGCGATGTGATGGGGTGTATTGTCCTGCCGTCGGGTTGTGGGGTGTGCTTGGACACCAACAATGTTTAGGTGGGAGGGTATGTGTTCAAGCAACATTGACATGAATGCCAGGATCCAAGGTTTCTAAGCAGAACGCTGTTTTGGAAGAAGATAACCAACACTATTCACTTCACCTGTCAGTGGTTTTAATGTTGTGGCTCACTCACTTTTAAATAAATTAATACATAACAAAGCATCACATTTATAAGCATTTTGTATGCAAAAATCTGAATTTGTAAAGTAACCAGTGCAGCCAAATAATTGTCGTGGAGCTGCCATGAAGTAGAAAATGGCATGAAAAGAAATTGAAGGCTCTGCTGAAAGTGACTGGCATCCCGTCATGTTGCCAGTGTTTGATTCTGAACTGTGTGGGTGAACGGGAGGTTAGTCTTCTTTTCTTCTATTGTTGACACCTACACATTGCTCCAGCTTGCGGAATATATTCTTCATTTGTAAATAAGGAGTCATGCAATTAGAGGGGAATGTCGTGCGGCGTCGACTGTGACAAATGTCAGAGTGAAAACACGAAGAAGACGTGGCTCGGGTGTCCTGTCGGGGGATCATTAGCTGCACAGGAGGACTGTGTTTGAAACAGCAACGCAACCCCAAATTCAATGTCGAACAGCACATTTATAAACAGATTGTATGACTAGAGACAGACAGGTGAGGAGACAGACAGGTGTGTGTGGGAGGAGTGAGAGACTCTTCAGTGCTGTATCTCAGACTGTGGGCTTCCTCTGTGTTTATTAGTCATGTTGTGAGGACACACACACCGAGCGGCCACAATATTAAAACCACCGACAGGTGAAGTGAATAACACTGATTATCTCGTTACAGTGGCACCTGTCAGTGGGTGGGTTATATTAGGCAGCAAGTCATGTCAGTTCTTGAAGTTTGACGTATTGGAAACAGGAAAAATTGGCAGTGAAAGAATCTGAACAAAGGAAGACGACTGGGTCAGAACTTCTAGAATCTGCAGGTGTTGTGGGGTGTATACTGTATGTAGTGGTCCAAGGAAGGACAACTGGAAAACCGGAGATAGAGTCATGGGCATTGAAATCTCAATGATGTGGTCTAATCCCAGTGAACAACAGACCCGGACCGTGTATAAATGAAAGAAGATGGCCTATAACGAAGAATCACATGTTCCTTAACATCATGTGGATGACCAAGTGTAGTTTATCTAAAGAAGAGATGGGAAGATGGTCTAATATAACCTACCCCTGTCAGTGGGTGGGTTATAATGTGCGGTGAAAGATGTGCGGTGAAAGAAACTGAACAAAGGATTGATCTGTAATAGCAAGATGACTGGGTCAGAACGTCTAGAAACTGCAGGTGTGGTGGGGTGTATACTGTATGCAGTAGTCCAAGGACGATCAACTTGTGAACCAGAACCATGACTCTGTCTCCGGCTCACCAGTTGTCCTTCCTTGGACCACTGTACACAGTGTTGGCAATGAAGGCTCACTGATGTGGTCAAAGAGCTACTGTAGCACAAATATCTAGAATCCTTAATGCTTTATGTGCGTCCATGATGACTCATGTCCACCACTGAAAGCACTTGCAATTAACATCAGACCTGGACCACAAATCAATGGAAGAATATGGCCAATAATGATGAACAAAATGTTCTTTTACATCCTGTGGGCGACAAGGTGTAGTTTATCTAAAGAAGAGATGACTGACTCTGCATCGTGCTTTCCGTTCTGTCCTCTTTCTCCAGTACCGAACTCCCGCCTGCTCGCCTTCAACCCTGGTCAACTCTGCCTCACCTGCCAAGCCTGGAACTTTCCCAGTCTGTTCAGGCTTAGATTTCTGATTCCTGAGTAGTTCTGAGTTTCTCTGTGTTGCCGAATATACAGTCCTTATGTGTAGAGTTAACTTCTGTTCTGTACAGTTTTCCTGGCTTGGTTGTACCGTGTATGGGTTAGTTCAGTTTAATAGTTTATTTTGCGATTCTAGTCTGGTTCTAGTGTTTCGCCACTCCATTAAGGGGGTCTGGTGTTATCTGAGCTTTAATAAAGTACTTCCTGTTGCAGGTCATAGTTCATGTCTCTTCCTGTCGTTGTTCTTTTGTGTACTGTAAATAAAATTATACTTGTTCACTCCAACGCCTGCCTGTCAAGTCTCCATTGCACTGCACCTGAGTCTCTGATTCGGTTTCATTACTTTTACAGGTATCTCCAATCGAAACATTGTTGCAGACCACTGTATTCTCTGATGGCCACTCTGCAGGATAAAATGCTCCCTTCCACACTGCAAACGTTGTTCAGGAATGGTTTGAGGAACACGTCAAAGAGTTTTAAAGTGATGACTCGGCCTACAAATTCCCCACATCTCAATGCGATTGAGTATCTGTAGGGTATGTGGAACAAATTGTCCAAGATTTAAAGGATCTGCTGCTAACTTCTTGGTGCCTGAACAACCTGACACCTTCAGAGGACTGTCGGGACAAGACTTTTATTGTCAGAGAATCTTTATCAGCATGAAGGCAACCTACACATTATGAATATATTACATTAATATCTGTTCACACAGACACATTGTGAGGACTTTCCTTTCTTCTGGGAAGAAGGACTTTCTTCTCAGGACGTAAATCTACATTTTGAGGTTAGGAGAAGTCTCCAGGACTTCAATGCAAGTACAGCTGGAGTTAATGATTTTTTTAATTGATTACCACCTTCCTGTAGTGCCCCCTGGTTTAAGGACATCTACAGCTTGTTTACATGAGAAACAAGTTGCTTATTGTCCAAAATTATTGGCTGTACTTTTACCAGTTAGTCTGAAATGTGGTAAATTTAGAAACAAGAAGTGTGGGAACCAGAATATATGAAGTGTTTTATCAAACAGAGTTAAGAAGGGTCATTGTTCAGTGCATTATTTTCTTTTGGTAATTTTGGTGGTATTCACTGTCTTAAATCTTTTTGGAGATTAATAAATGAATTAATTGTTATTCTAAAAACAACTGTCTGACACTACTCCCTAAGGACCACAGCAAGAACTTCAAATGCCTTGTTTTGTCCAACAAATAGTTCAAAATTACATCGTTTAAAGTGATATAAAACAAAGAAAATAAAATCTCAAGAGTTAGATGCTTTTATTGGCTTTTTGTAGTTCCTTATAATCCTTTTTTAAAATGCATTTTATTTTAAACTTTAATCATACAGCTTGTTATCCTGTTTGGCTTTGTTTTATTATTTTATATATTTTTTAAAAAAATCTCTTTTACACATTGCTTTTTGCACTTATTTTGTTACTGCCTGACTGTTAACACGTGCATCACTTTGGTCAACTTTGCTTGTGTTTAAATGTCTGCTAAATGAAATTGTAGAATTGTAGAAACTGTGCTACAAACTTGACTGGATTTGATCTGACTGTGTGTGTGTGTGTGTGTGTGTGTGTGTGTGTGTGTGTGTGTGTGTGTGTGTGTGTGTGTGTGTGTGCGTCTTACCTCTGTGATGTACTTTTATATTTCTGCCTGTAAACAAATAAAGAAACAAAGGAGTTAGTGAAATGAGCCAATCATATCCTGCATTGAGACAGTCATCATCATGAACTCAATAATTCATCAAATTCACAGGAAAACTTTGGCACTGTGGACATATTTGGTAATGCAGGTCACATGATGCACACGGACCTCAACTAACTTTTTCCCTCAAACACAATCATTATAGAACGAAATAAGGAAACAAATTGCAACTTCTGTGAACCAAATATACCCAATATTGATGCTAATGGATATGAATGGTTCATTGAACAAATTTGTGTTCAGTGCAAAGTCGTATTCTGAAACTGCAGCTCCGAAAAAGTTCCACAGTTCCGCTAAGACGTACATTAATGGATTAAAATCGTCAACAGAATTAGACAAAAAAACTGAAATAAAACTTGCAGGCAGTGCAGCAACCTTTACACATGATCTGGACGGTGTCACAGGTTGGAAAACTTGTTGCTCTTTGTGTTATCAGAATTTGATCCATTCGGTCCAACAAACTCCTCAAAGAGCTGCTCCAGTAAATGATCTTTTGTTTGTGAGTCAGACGAGGATTGTGCTGCCGCTCAGAGGAAGGTGAGCCTTGCAGCAGGGCGTCGGAGCGCAGGTGAAAAGAACAGGTGCACGGAGTAAAAACAACCGGAAGCTATTTGTTGGCAGTTTGGCTGCAGATTTTGGCTGCTTGTCAACAGGAGTCAGAAGTCGCAGCAGCAGCAGCGGCTCGTGGAGGCGATTCAGGTACTTTAAAGCCTTTAGAGCCTGATTGCTGCAATTTGCATCCAAATTCGTGCTTCCTCTCTGAGTCACAGCTAAGCTGAATACTTTTAGATTCGGTCCATTAGAGTGTTACCAACAGGAACCGCTGAAAGCTCATGCAGCGTACTTTCTAATTTGCCACAATGTGCGGAAATACGGGAGCTTGAGTTAATTAACTGAATCCACGGCGACATTATAATTCATGTTTACATCTCCCACATTACAGCTACTCAGATCTTACAACATTATCATCCCTCAAACAGAAGCAATAATAATACTAGTATGGCTGACAGGGTGTTGTGGGGTCACAGTGCTCTCAGTCCACAGTGTCAGACTTCGCTTACAGCTGATCTGTGAGCAGCTATTTTTAAGCTGCACCATCCACCTACATTTTATGGTGTCGCACGCCATTTCTGACTCCTTTTTTCTCTCATTCATTCCTGTATGTGTGACGACCGACACTGAACTCAGCGCCTCAAGCTCGACATTTGAATCCGCTGATTATTCCTGAATCTCGCTGAAGGGGACGTTTGCAGATGTAAGCGTGCAGACAACCTTCCCCCTTTCCTTTCCCACAAGCAAGGAAGCTGAAATCTTTCGCCATCTCGGATATCAGTATCCACTGATTGACTTTTTCCTAATTTGGGGACAACATGAAGCCGCCGGCGCTGGTTTCCCGCCGATGTGTGCGGCGCGGGAAGCCGAGCGGAGCCACATTGTGCAGAGAGATCGCCGCCACCGGCTGAAGACTTCTGCTGTGCCACGATAAAGACGGAGGACAAATTAATGAGCAGCATTTCTAAATATGACTTTGTAGTGACAAAGGGCTCGCCGGGTGAAATGTGGGCCCTTCAGATTTGGCTGCAGAGGAGCCGACCTCCCCGCTTTCATCCCTGCAGGATGGATGTGAGGCAGATGGGAAGGAGTGTGGTCACGACGTTCACACACAGGAGAGCTCGACTCTCAGCGGAACTATCCTGAAAAAATAAATCAAAGCTAACACAAAACCAGTCTGGGTCGTTCTGTGCCTCTTTGTTGTCGCCTAACATCTTTTTGCAGTCACTATTTTGCGTCTCTGTAGTTGTTTGGTATCTTTTTGCAGTTTTTTTCACGATCTTTTTAGGCTGTTTTTGCGTCTTTGTGGTCATTTTGCATCTCCTTGTAGTGGTTTTTGCAATCTCAGTAGTTATTTTGGGGGTTTTTTTGCACTTGTTTTGTCTCTGTAGTCATATTGTGTCACTTTGTAGCTATTTTGTGTCACACTGTGGTTAATTTTCATCATGTTGTGCACATTTTGTGTTTCTGTTTGGTCATTTTGTGTCTCTGCAGATGTTTTGGGTCACTTTGTAATCATATTGTGTCTCTATGTAGTCATTTTGTTTGTCTTTATAGATGTTTTGTGTCTCTGTATTTGTTTTGTCTCTTTTTGAGGTAATTTCGTGCCTCTTTGCAGTCGCCTAACTTCTTTTTGCAGTCACTATTTAGTGTCTCTGTAGTTGTTTGGTATCTTTTTACAGTTGTTTCATTTCTGTCAGCAGTTGTTTTGCCCATTTGTGGCTGTTTTGTGTGTTTTTGTGGTCATTTTATATCTCCTTGTAGTCACTGTGACAGCTTTTTGTCGTCTCAGTAGACATTTTGGGGTTTTTTTTGCAGTTGTGTCACTTTGTAGCCATTTTATGTGACACTGTGGCCAATTTCCGTCTCCTTGTGCACATTTCGAGTCTCTTTACATTTGTTTTGTGTCATTTTGTAGTCATTTTGTGTCTCTCTAGTCATTTTGTGTCACACAGTGGTCAATTTCCAACTCTTTGAACACATTTTGAGTCTCTCTGTAGTCATTCTGTGTCTCTTTGTATTTGTTTTGTCTCTCTTTGTACTTGTTTTGTGTCTTTTTGCGGTCATTTTGTGCCTTTTTGCAGTCGCTATTTGCAGTTGTTTCATTTCTCTCATCAGTTGTATTGCCTGTTTGTGGTGTTTTTTTTTCCTCTTTTAGGCTGTTTTGTGTATCTTTGTGGTCACTTTGTATCTTTTTGTCGTTGTTCTGTGGCACTACATTGTCATGACACATATCATTCAAGACGTTTTATATCTGTGCAGTAGTTGTGACAGCTTCTTGCAGTCTACAGAGCCTGAAAGACACTCGTTCTTGTGTTGTACTGAAGTTGATTTGTCTCTGTAGTCATGTTGTGTCACTTTGTCATCATTTTGAGTTACACTTTGGTCAATTTCCTTCTCCTTGTACACATTTTGTGCTTCTCTTTGGTCATTTTGTGTCTTTCTATAGATGTTTTATGTCACTTTCTACTCATTTTGTATGTCCTTATAGGTGCTTTGTGTCGCTACAGTCATTTTGTGTCTCTTTATAGATGCTGTGTGTTTCTTTGTTGTCATTTTGTGTCTCTATGGTCATTTTGTGTCATTTTCCAACTCTTAGACCTGATTTTGAGTCTCTCCGTAGTCGTTCTGTGTCTCTTTGTAGTTGTTTTGTGTCTTTTTGTGGTTGTTCTGTTACTTTGTAGTCATTGTGTGTCTCTTTATAGATGTTTTGTGTCACTCTGTTGTCATTTTATATGTCTATAGGTTTTTTATGAGCATTTTGTTTCTCTATAGTCACTTTAGATCTCTGTGACTTCACTTTTTGTCTCTTTTTAAATGTTTTGTGTCCATTTGTGGTCAAATTCTGTGTCTTCGTACATATTTTGTGTCTCTTTACAGTCTTTTTGTGCCTTTTTGTAGTCATTTTGGCCATTTTTTTTTTTTTAGCTTTTCCATTATTTGCGTCTCTGTCATCATTTTGTACATCTTTGTAGTTGTTTTCTGTCATTTTGTAATGTTTTTGGATCTTTTTATAGTACTTTTGTATCTCTTTTGTAGTTATTTTCTGGACATCATACATCGCTCTGTAGTTATTTTGTGTGTTTGCTGTAGTCGCTTTGTGATTCTGTAGTTGTTTGTCTTTTTGTGTCATTTTGTGCTAATGTTGTATGACATTGTAGCCATTTTGCAATTTTTTGTACTTGGTTTGAGGGTATTCCAGGTCAGTTTTAACAAATCTTACCAGTCACTTCATACAGACTCTCTGGTTGATTCAGTAATCCTTCTTGTTAGTATGTAAAATGTAAAATTAACTTGACTGCATAGACTCCCCACACGAAAAGGTTTAAATATGAATTTGAACTGTTAGATGTTTGCTACAGAGAGATAGAGTTACCTTTGTTTGACTTCCAGACAATAGAAAATGTTTAAATGCGAGACAATATGC